>NC_089777.1:22664036-22706536 GCF_040412425.1 Macrobrachium rosenbergii | reverse complement strand
ATTATTCTTACACACATAACCAGATAATTATGCAAGTGGTGAAAGCAACAGCACCAGCAGCAGATTCATTCTGGAGAGAGAGAGAGAGAGAGAGAGAGAGAGAGAGAGAGAGAGAGAGAGAAGAAGAAATCTTGTTCAGCGAAAACTTTCTCCAGAACGAGAGAGGAGGAGAGAGACAGTCAATGTCACTGCCAGAAAGTCACCTTGACTTTCGGCGAGAGACTCACTTTCCTTTCTTTTCTTTTCTCCTCTTTTCCTTTTTCTTTTTCTTTTCTCTCCCTTTCTTCCTTTCTTTCTTTTTTTTTTGTCTTGTTTATCCAGGCCCTGAAATGCTAACAGTCGTTGTCTCTCTGTCACTTATAGTTTAAGCCGGTATCAAGGAGTAGAAGCGTGTTCATTGCCTTACTGCAAAGCTGGCGCGGGCGCGGGGGTGGAGAAAAAGGGGAGTGGGAGGTGGGGAGGGGTGGGGTGGGAAGGGGGAGGTGGGGGGGGGGTGGGGTGGAGAAGGGGGTGGAGAAGAAGGGGAAGGGGTTACGGCGGTTTTCCCGAGCAGCTTTTGGTTCTATCAGATACTCCAGTGTTTCAAAAAAGGGATTTAGTGCTTATTCCTAAATATTATTCTTAACCTTTTCGATATTTTTTCAACTACTTTTTCTGATAGTGCGCATTTGTTTTTTTATTTTTATCTTTATTTATATGTTTTTAATCCTTACTTTACTACAGATTGGAGGTTTTTAATTTTTATATGGGCATTCTATTCTTAACAAGAATATAACTTTTAGTATGTTAATGGCCTTTCATGGTTTGTTCTATATACTTTAAGCACATTTTGAACAACAAAAGCAAAAATAACAGTAATAATAATAATACTCTCAAATACATAAAAAAGAAATCTATTCACATTACAAAACAGCCACTAAATAATTCTCCTACCACCGCCTGAAACTCACAGCAAGTAGCCTAGGCTTGCCACTACGCACTACATAACTACATCAACACGTAAGCAGCATAATTATCACCTACTACTAAGACTACTAGTAGTACTAGTACTACCATCAACCAATAAAACCTTAATTTGCATAAAATAAGGCCTTAGGAACGACCCTAGTAAAACTGAGACCATGTCAAAATTAATCACAAGGTTTATCGGCTTGTTTTGCTCTCATATTTCCCGCAGTTGAAGCCTGGCAACTGCCGACGAGAGAGAGAGAGAGAGAGAGAGAGAGAGAGAGAGAGAGAGAGAGAGAGAGAGAGAGAGAGAGAGAGAGAGATTTAGGCCTAGCGAGAATCTGGGAGTCTGGCTTTCACAATTCCTTTTCAACTGGTGAAATTCCGGAAGGTCCCTGGCACTCTGGAGTGTAATTTCGAGAAGTATCGTTCTAGGTTCTATAGGACAGAGTCTCCTTCTATAGGAGTAAGGTGCTCTATGAGTTAGAATTTCGTTCTATAAGATGAACACGCTCTCTAGGAAACAGACTCAGTCAATAGGAGAGACACGTTCTACAGAACACATTCTATGGGAAGAACGTGTTCTTTACAGCAGAACCATATTCCATAGGATGAACATGTTCTATAGTAAACAGCCTCAATCTATAGGAGATACACGTTCTATAGAGCAAATTCTATAGATAGCACATGTTCTATGAATCAGAATCTCGTTCTAAGAGTTGAACACGCTCCCTATTATTATTATTATTATTATTATTATTATTATTATTATTATTATTATTATTATTATTATTATTATTATCATTATGAAAAAATAGTCTATCAGTTCCAGAGTAAAAAAAAAATGAAATGTCTCGATAAAATGGCAAAGTTGAAGTTTATCACTAAGTTAAGAAAAATCTCTACAGCGATTTATACCCGAGATACGACCTCCACTGTTTCCTATAAGTTAGGAAAATCTACTCAAGCCAGATACTACTTCGGCCACGAAGGTTATTTTGAGAATCAAATGGTGTGGAAACACTTTGTTTACAGCATGTTTCCTTATGCGCAGTACGTCGCTGTAGACGTACGCAAACACACACACACACACACACACACACACACACACACACACACACACACACCTGTAAACAAACTCATGTAGGTACCAATTATCTACTTTCATGTTTTATAATATGTTTTTTACGTGGCTATTGTTTACTACAGTTATTAGCATTATCACTACTTTTTTAAGACAATGCTCGTATTGTCAAATAAAAATAAAAATAGTTAAATAATAACTAATTAACAAAGGCATAAATAAACACAATCTTAGAAGTAACAGAAAATTCAGTGCAAGGGGACTCGGAATTTTAAAGCAGAAATCGGGAACTTTAAGTTGCATTTCGGCACCTGACAGTTGCACTTCGACACTTTAAAGTCACATTTCGGCACTTTAAAACTGCATTTCAGTATTTCAAAGTTGTATTTCGGTACTTTGAAAGTCGTCTTCCGACAACTTAAAGTTGCATACCGGCACATTCATCGTTTGCAATATGGACTTTGAAGTTGTATACCGGTACTTTGGAAGTCGCCTTACAACACCTTCAAAGTTGCATTTTGAAGGTGCATACCGGTACTTTTAAAGTTGCATGTCGGCACTTTGAAAGTCACCTGCCGACACCTTGAAGTCGCACATCGGTACTTCAAAGTTGCATTCCGACACATTTCAGCTCATTCAAATTGTAATCTCGACTTTTGAAGTTGCATTTCAGAACTTTCAAAGTTGCATATCGGCACATTGAAAATGAAATCCTGAACGACAACATCAAAAACAACAAAAAACAACAACAACAACATCAACAATTGCCAGTTTAAAACAAGCGTCATCATCGAAACAGGTGCGAGGACAGCGACAGGTGTTTGTCGTGGAGGTCGCAAAGCAAATTCGCCTCTATTCCAAGGAGGCCGTAAGGGTGGATTTGGCTCGGCAGCCGCGCAGTTAGGTTTTATGGAAATGAGAACGCGTGACGGACAAACGCACGAACAACAACAATCGAAAGCCTGGCCTCGGTGGGGTTGAGGGGCTGTGAAGAGGGGCCGGAATTGGTTCATTGTTCATTTTCATTTCCTAAAGTACGGGAGTTAATTATTTTTCCTAGAGCAAGGGAGATAATTATTTATTTTCCTAGAATGTATATAATTATGAGTTGAGTAGACATTTATTTAAAAATGGCTAAGAAAAGGGTTCCGAAATTGGTTATTCATAATTTTTCTTTTCTAGAGTACGGGAGATTGTTTTTTTTCTAGAGGGCGTTCGTGAGTTTAAAAGTAGTTTACCTAAAAAAAAAATTCAGAAAACATTTGTCTGGGAATTTTTTTTTTTTAGAGAAGAGTTCCGAAAGTTGATTAGATTCATAATTTTTTTGTTTTTTTTAGAATATGGGAGACTTTTTGTTTCCCTAGAAGATATTTACTTGCGAGTTTAACAGTCAGAAGTCGTTACCAAAAAAAAATTGTAGGAAACATTACTAAAGTAATGTTTTTTTTCAGAGAAGTGTTTCCTCAATATTTCTTGGGAAATACTTTCTGAAGAATCACCGGGAAATACTGAGTATTTACCTGAGAATTTTTAGAAAGTATTTCTCACGAAATGGTGAGGGGAAACGCTTCACCAAAAAGCATTTATCTTTGTGTTTGGAAAGCATTTCTCTAGAGGGCATTTGGATACAAACATTTAGAAAACATTTCTCAAAAATACAATGACCTCTGTAATGAGACGATCCATTTCTTTAAAAGAAACTGTAACATTTTTTTCTCAAGTAGAGATTTGCTTAGAACTGCTTAGAAAATATTTACAGAATTAAGAGGCTCACCCCCACCTGCCCCTTTTTTTTTATAAGGCTTGGGATGACTATTCACCAGCACACTCAGAACAGCAGCACCAATGTGCAGTAAATGTGCCTCGCTGTCGAACTTCTCAGTTCCAGAGGTCCTTTATTCCTCACACTCTTGGACTGTGGAACAGCCTCCCAGACAATGTCGTGCAGTTGGACTTCAGAGGATTAATGCAATGCATTACTACCCTAATACTATTCCTCTTGCATTTTAATACATTTTTATTCTATTGATCTATTTATTAATTCATTTTTTCTTGTTTAATAATTGGTATCTCTTCTTTCTGTATTTCCCTTTACTTCCTCTTACTTCTTCCTAATGAACACCATATTCTTTGGAAGCTTGAATTTCAAGTCAGTGGCCCCTGTGGTGGGCTGGTTCCATATGAATAGATTTCAACTAATAATAATAATAATAATAATAATAATAATAATAATAATAATAATAATAATAATAATAATAATAATAATAATAATAAAGTCTAGACTGTCCAGCAGTGCACGACTGGATCTTACTACACTGGCCTGGAAGTGAGGAAGTCTGGAGGTCTGGAAGGTCAAGGGTCTTTCTGCATCTTTCTGGACTGAACTGAAGGGACGCGGTTCGCATTTCATGTAAACAAATGGGCCCATTAAATGACTAGCGTAAACTACAACGTTGCACTGCGCATGCTCAAATGCGCCAACGAAGTAACGGCAAAAACTACAGACGCTGAATGAATGAATGATATACAGCTCCATCGATCATTACTGATGATGGTGTGTGTGAACCTTGGTCCGATCAGGAGGATCTAATGGTTGTTTTTGTTCCTCTTCCAAACCAACTGTCGTCACCCTCTGGACTTTGGACCTAAGTTGACCTTATCTGACCTAGCCTACCTACGGAATTCATAGAGGAATTTATTTCTGGTGATAGAAATTCATTTCTCGGTATAATGTGGTTCGGATTCCACAATAAGCTGTAGATCCCGTTGCTAGGTAACGAACTGGTTCTTAGCCACGTAAAATAAGTCTAATCCTGCGGGCCAGCCCTAGGAGAGCTGTTAATCAGCTCAGTGGTCTGGTTAAACTAAGGTATATTTATTTTGCGGAATTCAGGACAGGGTCAACGTTATTTGCAAGACCTGGAGTACATTTAGCTTCCTTCTTTTAGGTCTGAATAAAGGGGACGATGTGTGGTGGGTAACAACGAGGCCCGAGAGTGAGCGTGTCTGAGGAATACCTAAAAACTTACACAACTGAAAATGATTAAGTATCTGAGTCATACTTATTAAAGTAATTGCTTTTAGTTTTCTGTAAAAGAAAACTCTTGTTCCGGCTTTGTCTGTCCGTCCGCACTTTATTCTGTCCGCACTTTTTTCTGTCCGCACTTTTTCTGTCCGCCCTCAGATCTTAAAAACTAACTGAAGCTAGAGGGCTGCAAATTGGTATGTTGATCATCCGCCCTCCAATCAGCAAACATACCAAATTACAGCCCTCTAGCCTCAGTAGTTTTTATTTTAAGGTCAAATCAGCCATAATTGTGCTTCTGGCAACGATATAGGATAAGCCACCACCGGGCCTTGTTAAAATTTCGTGGGCCGCGGCTCATACAGCATTACACCGAGACCACCGAAAGACATCTATTTTCCGTGGCCTTGATGATACGCTGTAGCGGCTGTACGGAAAACTCGATTGCGCATTTTTTACTTTATTCCTCAAATTACTCGGTATGACACGTAAACCAAACTTTACGCTCTTTGATTTCATAAGTTTAACGAATTTAACTCGAAACCTTAACTTTTGTAACTGAAAAGTTAAACGAATTTGCTTCAGTTTGGTGTCTTCGTAGAACGGGAAATTTTTCGTGCTGTGGAAAAAAAGTTGTCGATTCGTCGGTTTCGTACAAGAAGAAAAAAAAATTTGCGGAAAATAATGATTTGGCACGAACAGTTTTTTCCCATCTTCATTCATTTTTACTGAAAAAAATCTCAAAAAAAAAAATATGCCTCGTATCAAAAGTGATGGTTAAATCAACCGTAAAGGAAGATATATCATTGGTTATTTAAATTTCCACTTTTCTACATTATTTATTATTATTATTATTATTATTATTATTATTATTATTATTATTATTATTATTATAACCAGACATCATTTCAAAAACCTCTACTGAAATAACCTTGGCACGAAAGGACTACAATTACAATTAAAAAAAACACTTAAAAATTTCCCAATGGTGGAGATTAAAGTCTAACTTTCTGTTCTAAGCAAGGGGCAAAACTGGCCAAAACGAGGTCCATCACTGCAAGAAAAGTCAATTGGAACACAGGAATGAAGCGAGTTCCGAAGTCAGGAAGTGTATGGAGATAGACTGATTGAGTAATGGTGTATTGCCTCATAGACTGACTGGACGATACTGAATTGCCTGATAGACTGATTGAGCGATAGTGCAATACCTGATAGACTGATTGAGCGATAGTGAATTACCTGATAGAATGATTGAGCGATAGTGAATTACCTGATAGACTGATTGAGCGATGGTGAATTACCTGATAGACTGATTGAGCGATAGTGCAATACCTGATAGACTGATTGAGCGATAATGCAATACCTGACAGATTGACTGAGCAATAGTGCAATGCCTGATAGACTGACAGAGTTAATGCAATACCTGATAGTCTGATTGAGAGATAATGCAATACCTTACAGACTGACTGAACGATAAGGCAATGCATGGTGGACTGACTGAGAAATAATGCAATACCTGATAGACTGACTGAGAGATAATGCAATACCTGATAGACTGACTGAGAGATAATGCAATACCAGATAGACTGACTGAGCGATAATGCAATACCTGATAGAATGACTGAGAGATAATGCAATACCTGACAGACTGACTCAGCGATAACACAAAGCTGACAGACTGATTGAGCGATAGTGCATTACCTGATAGACTGACTGGGAGATTCTATATTTCCTAATAGCGGCAGTATACTTCCTGACAGACTGACTGAGTGATAGTGTATTACCTGATAGACTGACTGAGAAGTAGCGCATTGCCTGACAGACTGATTGAGTGACTATATTACCTGGCGTTGCACGGGAGAAGGAATGGCTTTCAACTAAATGAAGTCACTCCATCGTCTGCATTTTGACTGGCGCCTTCCCCAATCAGAGGTCAATTTTGCACCATCAATATTCATGGGGTTTGATGCATGTATTATTCTACAGGCAGCGTACAAGTCTCTAAGGTCAGACGCATATGATACATAGGCATTACTTATGTACGTATTTGAATTAACACTGTATACGTGAGACGCGTATACATGTGTATATATATATATATATATATATATATATATATATATATATATATATATATATATATATATATATATGCTTTGCATATACTGTATATATCATAATGAAAGTTTACACTAACAGATACTGTGATATAAAACATATATGTGGTTTTAATAGCAGTCAAAAACTAATGTACGAGTATACATGAAACATACACCATCATGCAATACATACATATATATATATATATGCACATACATACACACACACACACACACACACACACATATATATATATATATATATATATATATATATATATTACCATACTATATCTACTACCAAACCATACTTAAAACTCACTATAATGCCCTAGACGTACCCAGCGGCATTATACAGAGAGAGAGAGAGAGAGAGAGAGAGAGAGAGAGAGAGAGAGAGAGAGAGAGAGAGAGAGAGAGATTATTATACCCTCCGATTACCCAAGCCGTCTGCTAGGGTACAAATCCTTACATAGCATCCTAACCCCCTTCCCCACAGTGGCTGCCGTTCTGATTCGTAAGACTCTTAATGAATCGGAAGGGGGAGAGATAAAACGCGTGGACACACGGACGAGAAATGAGGAACGGACGAATAATTATCTCTCATCATCTCTAAATTCTATCCTTCGGCGCATGAAGAGTCCTGAATTCTAGTCAGAAGTCCGCGTGCTAATTTGCAAGACGGGCATTGACGGAAAGGTCATAGTATTATAGAAAGGTGATTCTACGCTGTCAACCTGATTCTACACCTGGCTGAGTTGAACTGCTCATAGTCTTTTGAAAGGGTGAATGCATATATTTTTTTCGCAAAGAAGTCCTGAGAGAGAGAGAGAGAGAGAGAGAGAGAGAGAGAGAGAGAGAGAGAGAGAGAGAGAGGCTGATGTTTCAGCAACGAAGGTTTAGAGAGAGAGAGAGCCTGATGTTTCTGCAACGAGGGTTTGGAGAGAGAGAGAGAGAGAGAGAGAGAGAGAGAGAGAGAGAGAGAGAGAGAGAGAGAGAGGCTATGTCTCAGCAACGAAGGTTTAGATAGAGAGAGAGGGGCTATGTTTCAGCAACGAAGGTTTAGAGAGAGAGAGAGAGAGAGAGAGAGAGAGAGAGAGAGAGAGAGAGAGAGAGAGAGGCTGATGTTTCTGCAACTAAGATTTAGGGAGATAGAGAGGCTGATGTTTCTTCAACGAAGGTCTGGAGAGAGAGAGAGAGAGAGAGAGAGAGAGAGAGAGAGAGAGAGAGAGAGAGAGGATGATGTTTCTGCAACGAAGATTTAGGGAGAGAGATGAGAGAGAGAGAGAGAGAGAGAGAGAGAGAGAGAGAGAGAGAGAGAGAGAGAGAGAGGCTGATGTTTCAGCAACGAAGGTTTAGAGAGAGAGAGAGAGAGAGAGAGAGAGAGAGAGAGAGAGAGAGAGAGAGAGAGAGAGGATGATGTTTCTGCAACGAAGAGAGAGAGAGAGAGAGAGAGAGAGAGACGTTTCTGAGAAGAGAGTGAGAGAGAGAGAGAGAGGTTGATGTTTCTGCAACGAAGGTTTAGAGAGAGAGCGCCTGATGTTTCTGCAACGAGAGAGAGAGAGAGAGAGAGAGAGAGAGGCTGAGTTTTCTGCAACGAAGGTCTGAAGGTCTGAGAGAGAGAGAGAGAGAGAGAGAGAGAGGGAGAGAGAGAGAGCGTGACTAATCGTACTGTCACTGCACACAATTAAGCATTTGTCGCTTGCTGTAATTGCAAGCTTCAACACCAACCTGAGGGACGCATCTTAAACGGACGAACAAATAAACAGCTTTTGTTTCCTTGTTTATTTTTCATCCTATTTTCGGCCGCTTTAGAGAGAGAGAGAGAGAGAGAGAGAGAGAGAGAGAGAGAGAGAGAGAGAATGAACGAAGATAAACACTAATTCATATCAACATTCGGGCAACCAAGATAACACAAAAGACTGAAAGTAATACAGGAATGGTGATAACAGGGAGACGAAGATAACCAATAATACACACACTGATAAGAGAGAGAGAGAGAGAGAGAGAGAGAGAGAGAGAATGTGTTCAGAGCCGTGTATTCACGGCCCATCACAACCGTTAATGCAATTTTTCTTGTCATGGTCAAGTGCAGTTATGCCGACACGCCTTATCCACTCGGCCAGAAATAGATCGCTCTTCCTGAAGGGGTTCGCCTAAGGATTTCCCAGAAATATATATATATATATATATATATATATATATATATATATATATATATATATATATATATATATATATATATATATATATATATACATATGTATGTATGTATGTATATATATACACGTGTGCGTGTGTGTGCTTATGTATACAGTACATTCCCCAGTTATAAAGGAACAAAACCTACAGGGGACACTGACTTGAAACTCAAGCTTCCAAAGTGTATGGAGTCCATCTGAAATGAGTTACAGAAGACGACTGGAAATGCACAGACAAGAGATCAGTCATTAGGAGAGGAAGGAGATAAATGAATAAATGAACAGATAAATAGATAAAAATATAAATAAACCCTCAAAACACAAGGCGAATTGTTTTAGGGTAGTCCTTCCATTGTATTCAATAACGAGACGATAAAACAGTCTATTGGAATCCGTAAATAGCTCTTATGTGCATGAAGCTTAAACAGAGATAAATAACGAGAAATAAATAGCCGATAGCGTTATCACTGAAATCACGAGTTATCGACGACTCGCGAGATACGACGAGAAAATGCGTCGCCAGGGCTTATGCTTCGATAAAGTAGTAAACACCTCAATACCCAATCGAGAATTCCTTATTTGCTTAACATGATGCTTCTTAATTTAATACGCATCTGTAATATTTGGTCTGCCTTTCATTCAGGTAGGAGGATGCTTTAAAGGTTAATGGCATTCCTGAGAGAGAGAGAGAGAGAGAGAGAGAGAGAGAGGGGGGGCTGGGGTAAAGAGAACTGACCGCCTACAATGACTGATTAATTCGTTCGTCTGGCGTTTAAAGATACAGAGATATCACTGAGAAGCAGAAGCAACAGTTAATTAATTTCGAGAGAGAGAGAGAGAGAGAGAGAGAGAGAGAGAGAGAGAGAGAGAGAGAGAGAATATACATATATGATATGATTCCTTACGAAGCCCAAAAAACAAATTTTTCAGAGCAACGCTGGTGATGTCAATAGCGATAAGGGAAAGGGGTAGGATGACGGTTGGGTGGGGAGGAGGGAGGGGGTTGGTGGGGAGGGTAGGGGTTAGGGGAGGGCAAGAGAAAGATGAAGAGGTGCTGATGAGAAGGTTCGAGATAATGGCCGTCTGTGAACCCTTGGCGAGACCCTTTCTTTCTTATCAAGATTCTACTCCTCCTCCTCCTCCTCCTATTCCTCCACCACCTCCTCCTTCTCCTTCTTCTTCCTAGTTCCCACACACACACACACACACGCGATCGCCTTCGTAGAAACTATGCAGCTGGGTGGCTTGACTGATTGGCCGCAGCAAGCCGCTGTTGCCTAATAACTTCCAACAAATGCTCCCCTTTTCTCATCTCATTTTTTACGCTCCATGGCATTTCGCAGAAGCTACGTGATCGAACGTCGATCGAGGGATGCATAAACACCATCCCCCACCAAAAAAAAGAATAATAAAAAATAAAACAAGAGCAAGAAGACACTTGCCATTGGTATTTCCTTCTGGAGAGCTTGGCTTGCACTAGTCTCCCCCCCCAATCCTTTATCCCCTCCCACCCTCGAAGACCGTCAGCCATCTCCCCTCCCCCTCCCCACCCCCGACCAACCCGAGGTAATTTGCGAGCGAAAGTATTTGGTCCAAAACATCACTTGGCAGAGGATGCGTCAGGATCCGACTGAGTCGAATCCTCGGACTCTCCGAAGGATAGCCGGAAGGAGTCGATATTAAGTGAGGCGGAAATTAGAGCAGGGTCGAAATATCTAGTATTTGGATCGATCAACATGAACGAATTTAAAGGAATGAACTCTTGGATAGCTAAAAGAACTGCGTAAGAGCCTCCGGCATCCCTCTACAGTGCTCCACAGGAGGGGCACTGTCAACAGCCCTTCCCCACCTGGCACCCTCAAACTCCCGACGTCAAATATGACCCCTTCCCCTTTTCCCACGAAAATAACCTAACCAGGAACCGGCCCTTTCTTGGAAGAAACCCCGAAAGTAAGGAAGGTTGGCCAATGCAGCGTAGTAACCACAGGAATTAAATAACAAAAAAAAATGTTGCCAGGAAGGTTGATAGAAGGCTTGACAACAGTCATTAAAATCTTTTTTTTTATTTCATCAACTCAGCACGATGATGTTGACAGAAATTGACGGGATCGTGATAAAGACTTCTTGCGGAAGATAACAGGCTCTGTGTGTGTGTGTGTGTGTGTGTGTTTGTTTGTTTGTTTGTTCTACCTTAGTAACAGCCTCGCATCTTCTTCTTCTTTATCTCTGAGGTGTACAGAGAGAAGGAGGATTTTGGTCTGTGAAGATTTCAGAGTTTGGAGAAGAGTGGGATATACGTAAATATGTATATCTATCTATCTATTATCTATCTATCTATCTATCTATATACATATACATATATATATATATATAATATATATAACATATATATATAATACATATAACATATATATATATGTGTGTGCGTGTGCATGTTGATTTATCTCAGCATTTATCTTTCTCTTTTCCCATTTGGGGAGTTTACTCGATGGAAATTTGCTAAGGACCACGTTGGCCTGATTATTATAATAATAATAATAATAATAATAATAATAATAATAATAATAATAATAATACAGTTACCTCTTACCCCAAAGCGGTGTTTTTGTGTGAGGTCATAACGACGTAATATATTGCATAACGTCTAAAAGATGAAAAAAAAAGTGTAAAAGTGTAAAAGGCGAACATTCCACCACGTACGGCATAAAATGGTGAAAAGTCTTGGAACGCTATCCGCTTTGTTTTGCGACTCTTTTTACCCACGCGGTTTGGATACCCACACGAGGAAGGGTACTTGTATTTGATCCGTAGACTTTTTCCTCTTTCTCACAGAGAGAGAGAGAGAGAGAGAGAGAGAGAGAGAGAGAGAGAGAGAGAGAGAGAGAGAGAGAGAAGGGGGAATTATGGCATAGCAAGAGTTGGAGAGTTGAAATTTAAGTTAAAATGACACTAAAGCTGGACTGAGAGAGAGAGAGAGAGAGAGAGAGAGAGAGAGAGAGAGAGAGAGAGAGAGAGAGAGAGAGAGAGAGAGAGAGAGGGGAAATTATGGCACAGCAAGAGTGGCAGAGTTGAAAGTTAAGCTAAAATGACACTAATACTGGATTAAGAAATTAGAGAGAGAGAGAGAGAGAGAGAGAGAGAGAGAGAGAGAGAGAGAGAGAGAGAGTTAAAAATTATGCTAAACTGAGACTTAAGCTGGAGAGAGAGAGAGAGAGAGAGAGAGAGAGAGAGAGTTAAAAATTATGCTAAACTGAGACTTAAGCTGAGAGAGAGAGAGAGAGAGAGAGAGAGAGAGAGAGAGAGAGAGAGAGAGAGAGAGAGAGCATTCCTTAGCTCATCATTGCGTGAATGTCAACTGATGTTATCCGCCTAATATCCATCACTGAGAAATTGCTATTACCCCTGAAAACCATGCTTATCCCAAGGCTATTTTCTGGAGAGAGAGAGAGAGAGAGAGAGAGAGAGAGAGAGAGAGAGAGAGAGTCTTATGATGCTACATTTTACCAGCGATATCAATTTGCCGCTGGGAGAGAGGGAGGAGGAATGAAGAGAGAGAGAGAGAGAGAGAGAGAGAGAGAGAGAGAGAGAGAGAGAGAGAGAGAGAGGACCCCATGAACTTGGTCCACGCTTATAGACCTCTCCGAGATCTACGAGAGATGGGTAGAGGGTGGAGGAATGAGGGGTGGGACTGGGAGGAGGAGGAGGGGGGGAGAAGAGTTACTGGTCCCTCCCTCTGGGGAGGAGAGGGATGGGGAGGGAAGGGGAGGGGAAGGATTCTTTCACCTCCTGCCCTTCACTCCGCCAGCTGCTAGTCTTCCTTCCGCTAGAATTCCTACGACGAAGGATTTAAAGCCCCAGGACTTCTTCTGCTACTACTACATGCCTCTTGGAGGTGCACTCATTTGCTCCCATTTGCTACGCCAACGAGACCGTATTCTCTCACTAAACTAAACCTGCTCACTTCGAAATTTGTACCTAATATGACTTACAATGACATTATTACCTCTTGTGACATTACAGATAGTGGTATGGCTTTAATTTTTATGGTTCCTACAGAATTTTTTCCGATTTTTCAAACAGAATTTTGATCAATTATTATTTACCTCAATATGATTTTGGTTCGTCCATACCCAGAACAAAATAAAATTGATTAATGGTTATAATTATGATACGTAATTCATTAATACTTTTTATCATTTACTACAGTGTGTTAGCATTCGCATCCGACTAGTGAAGAGATGAAACAGAGCGAGAAGAGGAGGAAAAATAATAAGCAAAATGAATAAATGACATTTAGGCCGCTTGTCAGGCCAGAGTAAATGATAATGAAGGAATACTTTACAGAATATTTCTGTACTTCTATTTCTATTTTCCTGTTTATCACGACACAGTTTTGTCATATTATTATTATTATTATTATTATTATTATTATTATTATTATTATTATTATTATTATTATTATTATTATTATTATTATTATATTACTCAGAATGGACCAATGTCAGAAAAATTAACAAAGGACGCACAAACTTATATTTAAGCAAACAAACAAAATGTATTAATTAAATACATTAAAGCATAACAAAATAGCATTCAGAAAACTATAATTATCATGACAAGAAATATCATTACGGGATCTCAGCTCTTATAAACCAGCTGGAGAGAGAGAGAGAGAGAGAGAGAGAGAGAGAGAGAGAGAGAGACTACGTAACTGGCAATGTAAGCATAAGAATTTTTTAACAGATATTCCCGTAAGCTTGCAAACGCATTGGTTTGGAAATATATTCAAATATATTTCTTTAAATCACGATTTCAGCAAGATTGAATATTGAAATCGTGATTTAAAGAAATATATTTGAATATATTTCCAACCTAGTGCGTTTGCAAGCTTACGGTAATATCTGTTAAAAAATTCTTATGCTTACATTGCCTATTACGTACTCTCTCTCTCTCTCTCTCTCTCTCTCTCTCTCTCTCTCTCTCTCCAACTCCAACTGGTTAACAAGAGCTGAGATCTCGTAATGATATTTCTTGTCATGATAATTATAGTTTTCCGAATGCTATTTTGTTATGCTTTAACATATTTAATTAATACATTTTGTTTGTTTGTTTAAATATAAGTTTGTGTGTCCTTTGTTAATTTTTCTGACATTGGTTCATTCTAAGTAATAATAATAATAATAATAATAATAATAATAATAATAATAATAATAATAAAATAATAATAATAATAAATATAATTATAATAATAATATGACAAAACTGTGTCATGATAAACAGGAAAAAATAAAACAGAACATTTATAACACCTAATTGTATATATTTTTATATATACATATACATATATATATATATATATATATATATATATATATATATATATATATATATATATATATATAAAATTAGGTGTTATAAATGTTATTTGTGCAAGAGGGCCTAACTAAACCGCGTAGTAAATATAGGCAATTTACTTCCCTGTTCATAATTAATGGGCAGACTCGGTTATACAAAGAACACTGGAGACAAACAAGTGTCAATTCTCAATACACGAAGAACAACTGCGCAGTTAACTATAATTGCAACAGCGTGATAAGACTGCCGATAACAAAAGCTGAAAAAGAACAGCTGATAAATGGACAGATAAAAGGAAAAAAGTATATGATTCATCTTGTGACTGTAAATTCCAGATCACTTCGTGGAGAAGTTTTTCGGCGATAGTTTCTTCGTCACGACGTCGTAAATAAAGAGATGAAACTGTATCTAAATTAAGAAGAAGAAGAAGAAGAAGAAGAAGAAGAAGAAGAAGAAGAAGAAGAAGAAGAAGAAGAAGAAGAAAAAGAAGAAGACAACCTAATTCACCAGGAAGAAAAGTAGCGGCTCCTTACATAATCAATTCTGCCTGGCAACTTTCCTGCATCGTGGTTGCAATTCCAACGCCCTGTCCCCGCTGCTGCTGTCTTTTGTGTGTTTATGTACTGCAACTGCAAATGGCGATGTAGCAACATCCTTGTAACAACCCCCTCCCCCCCCCCAACCAGAAACGTATGCCCTATTCATAAGATTTAGGGAGCCTCCCCCCTCCTAATAAATCTCATGACAAGCCACTCTCCTAACCTAGTCCAACAGGATTCCGTATAACCTCACGACAGAAATCGGCGTGGGTGATTTTAACGCCTCGCTAGAAACGATCTCACGATGTGTTGAAGAACATTATATTTTTTTTCTCTCTCCAAGCACTTAGGCCTAAGAGATACGGTGAAAGGCAAGGCCTATTCACGCGCACAGAACACGAGATAAAGAAGAAGAAGAAGAAGAAGAAGAAGAAGAAGAAGAAGAAGAAGAAGAAGAAGAAGAAGAGGAAGAAAGACAAGAAGGCAGGGGTGAGCAACTCGGCCTGACCTTGCCTTCGCCCTTGCCCTTCACAACAAACCGAATTTAATGAGAGGGAAATGCTGAAGAAAGTTCCAGTTCTCGTATACTTCTCGTTCAAGAAAGGATCAAAGTCCTTCTGCCCTTTTTTATCGAAAGTGGGATGTCGACGGCTCTATCCGATTCAGAGACTGCTGCTGTTCCTGTTGTTGCTAAGGAGAGCAGCAGGGAGGAGATATTGGCGAGTTCCCACAGGGGGGAGTTGGCAGGATATACTACGTTGCTTGGCGAACGAGGGCCAAGCAGAAATAGGAAGCATGTTTACGAGGTATACACGATGATTACATGCGTTACGGAAGGCATCAGAAGTCAATATACCTGTTGAACGAGAGAAGGGGTTGGAGGGAGGGGGTGGGGGTTGCAATCACGAGCACTTATCTTATTGACTTCCATACAAAAGGGTGGAGGGTGGGGGGAGGTTGTTCGGCCGTTAGTTTACTGGTTCCCGAAGCCAGTGCCTTCCTAATTTCATTTCATTACATTTCCTTTGCCTTTGATTTCAAAATCAACTTTGGGAGAAAACAGTGAGAGAGAGAGGATAATGACACCGGTCCCACTGGACGGAGAAGAAGAAGAAGAAGTGGAGGAGGAGGAGGAGGAGGAGGAGGAGGAGGAGGAGGAGGAGGAGGAGGAGGAGGAGGAGGAGGAGGAGGAGGAGGTGGAGCAATAGCTGAAAGTCAAAAAGCCTCCTCGCAAATCTAGAGACAGAGTGTTATTCCAAATTCAAGGTGGCTTGGTTGGTTGGTTGGTTGGCAGGCGAGAGTAAATGATAATATGTATGTGTGTGTGTGTGTGTGTGTATGTAGGTGTGTTTGTGTGTGTGGGTGGTGGGTGTGTGAGTGGGTGGGCGTATGTGTAGGGGGTCGGTAGCCAGGAGGCAGGAGTAGGGGCGCCGTCACGCTCCGTCGAACAGGACCTCCTCGGTCATGTGGGTGAGAATAAGGGGAGTATAAATGTTGTGGGTGGATGGGCGTCGGAAAGAGCCTGGACTCCCGAAAACTGGGCGGGAGGAGGAGGAGGAGGAGGAGGAGGAGGAGGGAGGTGCTGGCGACCTCTTCTGAGAAAGAAAGGTGCAATACACTGGAAGGGCGGATGAACTGATAACCTCTAAGATATGAATGGCGAGCAAAAGATAGACTACACAGATAAAAGAAAAAGAATCCCACAGCGCTGAGCAAAAGTCTTGAAGAATGAAGACCAAAAGATAGGAATAAAAACTGTATAACTTTTGCCGACGAAAGAGAGACTCAGCAAAGGAAGCTTGTATTTACGAAGACGAGACTTAGCAAAGGAAACTTGTATTTGCCAAAGAGAGGCTTAGCAGACTACTTTCTATCCAGCCACTTGATGGCAACATAAAACTCTTCCAGTCAGTGAATCGACACATCAATGAAATGACGTAAAACCACAACACCTGTCACGTGATTTGAGTAAACAAAAACATTTCCAGTCGCTAAAATAATAATAATAACAATAATAATAATAATAATAATAATAATAATAATAATAATAATAATAATAATTTATATGGATAAAGCTTAAAATGTCATTAACTATGAAGCAAACTATGGCTCCCTTATGTAAAACAAGTAAACATGCTTTGTTAATGAAAACTACACGATAACATTTATTTTGGAACCAATGGGATAGAACAGAACCAGTTGTCTGGCTGAATGAGAGAATCAGTGCATTTTAGGAATGTTGATTTTCACGGGCCATTACGTCCAACTCGAAAAGGTTGCCAAGTGGTATTATTCACCGGTCTAATTTGTACATGAAAATGACTAAAAAATAATAAACAATGAAAGAATTTGTGTGAATATAAAAAGAAAATAAAGGAAACAATGAGAAATAACTGATGAAGAGGAATAAAGATGAATATGAATAGAAAACGAGCCATTGTTTTGATACAACCTGGGAGGGAAGGTGGCACCAACACGTCCATTTACCTGTAAAAGAAAGAAAAAGGTAATTATTACACAAATTTATAGATAACTAAAAGTTTACGAATTTTAATAATTCCATTTAATTGTTTCACATGTTTATGAATTATGCGTGTAAAAATATGTGTACAAATGCACTCACACACACACACACACACACACACACACACACATATATATATATATATATATATATATATATATATATATATATATATATATATATATATATATATATATATGTAGAGAGAGAGAGAGAGAGAGAGAGAGAGAGAGAGAGAGAGAGAGAGAGAGAGATAAAGCTTTATACATCATAATAATTAGTCCAAATTGCAACTATATTGCCATTTATGCAAGCATAAAATATCTGAAAGGAAGTACTAATAAAACTATCACTGAACTAACAAGTCAGCTTCGTACATAAAATCGCTCTGTAAAAAAACGAAACTCGAGTTAAAACTCCAGATTTTATTGTTTACGACTGAAAACGCGACGGAGGAAAGCCTACGAAGACTGAGGAAGAGACAGGCGCTCCCTGGCCAAAGGGAATCCTGACGAAGAAGTTGACAGAAGACGGTGGTAGAAGCACTTGTTGGCAAGATAGCCTGAGTCAATACGCAAAGGTCAGCAACTAGCAAAGGTTCTTGCTGCATGTAGCCGTTGCTGTTGTTGCTATGGCTTGAGTTTCTACTTGGTGCTGTGCAGTAGCAGCGTCCCTGGGCCAGAGAATTGCTGCTGTTATCTGGTGCCGTGCATAGCATCATCCCAGGGCCAGAGAGCTGATGCTGTGCCTCCCTGGGCCAGACAGCTTCTGCTGTCGCTGCTGTTTGGTACTGTGCAGCAGCAGCAGCACCCTATAGAGTTAGATACCGCTCCTGCTGTTACTTGGTGCTGTGCAGCAGTAGCATCTCTGGGCCAGAGAGCTGTTACTGATGCTGTGCTGCTGGTTGGTGCTATGCAGCAGCATCATTCCTAGGCCAGAGAGTTGCTGCTTGGTGCTGTGCAATCGCAGCATCCCTGGGGCCACGTAGGAGTGAGCTAAGAGCAAGAGGAGGAGGAGGAGGAGGAGGAGGAGGAGGAGGAGGAGGAGGAGGAGGAGGAGGAGGAGGAGGAGGAGGAGGAAGGCTGACGCCCTTTACCTCAACCATCCCTCTTTTAGCAAAAACTGACTCCGGAGCCTTCCCCGGGGGGACCCGGAGCGAACTCGTATTCGTCTTTGCCGTGATCTTGAGTGAAAAATCTCTCTCTCTCTGCTCTCCGAGAGGTTGGGTCATCGTTACCACCACACGGCAAGTACACACGCGGTAATACTCTTTTTTTGTGTTTTGCCCGTTTATTCAATTTCACGCTGCGCCCGGAGGGATCGTCTTGACGAACGGAATATGGATACGTGATGTTATCAATAGTTTATCCGCTGAGCATTTCCCGACTTACATTGTTTTTCATTTTCTATTTTCTTTCTCATTCCGCTGGGAACGATCAACGTCTTCATATCAAGGCAAAACAGTATATTGTATCAGCTAAATATTTTTCATTTTCTTTTTTATTCAACTTCAATACTCGCCGAGAAATTTTAATTGTACGTCAACAACTGTCAAAATTTTCTAACATTTACTGACAAGCAACGGATGATAAAATTCCCAAAATAATAGTCTACTTGAGAGGCTTGGAAATATTCCTTGAACTTTGTTAGTCTTTCTTAACAAAGGAACAACATCTGAATATGCAATTAGGCAGCTTCTTGAGTGTAATTAAACTAACAGAAGAGTTCACTAACTATGAAGATGGATGAGAGACTTTTTGTTTAAATTACTAATTTGTATGAAAAAAACATTTTTACTACGAACATTATTGTTATCGGCGTCATAACTGAAGATTCATGAGAAAGTTTTAAAATATGACTATCATGATAACTCTCAAGATAAGGGAGAAAGAAATATATCACTACCAGGTAACTTTATCACATCACAAAAGGGTTAAAAAAAAAGTTTTCAGGCACTCATGAATCACGGTATTCCTTTCTCACTGGCATAGCCTGTGAATGGTGGGGGAGAGAGAGAGAGAGAGAGAGAGAGAGAGAGAGAGAGAGAGAGAGAGAGAGAGAGAGAGAGAGAGAGGGGGAGGGTTTCATAGTCACGTTCATCCAGGGACCCGAGAGTTGCTTTCTTGCGTAAGAAAGAATGAATAAACAAGATTAAAAATCGTCCGCTTACCTCTTGCTTTCCTCGTCCTACCGCTCTCAACCCCTAATAACTTGACCCTCCCAACTCACCCCCACTACCCCCAAAAAGAAACGGACTACTCCCCCTACCCCTCCCACCTATAAGTACCACCTCCCGAGGTCCCAGGGGTCTCTCGCAAAACCCAATGTTATTGTTACGTAGGGTGCGGCAACAGGTAAGGGGCAAACAGGTATTGCCTGCAGCAGGTGGCTCCTGATGTCTACAGAGGCGTGTGTGTGTGTGTGTGTGTGTGTGTGTGTGTGTGTGTGTGTGTGTGTGCGCGCGCGAATAGGGAAGAGCGAAAAAAAAAGTGGTTACAAATGAATATATACTAGAAAAGAATCCGAGTGACGCCTGCATAGCTCTGATGTGTGTGTGTGTGGACATTTCTTAGTGCGCTTGCGCGAACGTCAAAATGTTCAGTACCAATCAAACTGTAATTTTATAAGAATATACTACAAACGTAAGGCCGAGGAATTCAGGGTAAAATTCATGAGATCAGCCGCCCACAAATGAAAATGCTGAAAGACCGGATTAGGGCTTTTAAAGTTCGAATCTTAATCATGATTTATAATGCATGAATGTTTGTGCGCGCGCGCGAGAGAGAGAGAGAGAGAGAGAGAGAGAGTGTGTGCGTGCTTGTGTTTGCGTGCATCAGGCAGAATCGAAAAGCACAAAACTTTTGCCATTCTTAGAACTGGAACAGAACTTTGGGATGTCACGCAAAAGACTTAAATCTTAATTTGCACTTAAAAAAAATTCATTCATAAAAAATAACCAATACGCTTGTATGTAAACAATAAGATTGTAGAGAGCGTAGAGGAAGTGCGTACGCATCCATTCATTTATTAAGTTCATTAAGGACACGTCAATCAGCATCATCACTCGTCAGCAGGCAATAAGAGGAAGACGACCCCCATCTCTCACGACCACCACAACAACAACGAGGACCACCACGACCACTCTACCACCTATTCTTGTAACCCACTTATATATATCCAAAATAAGTCAGTGGGTGCAAACAAGGAAGGGAGGGGGGAGGGTGAAAGGCCACAAAGAGGATGGGTAGAAGTCCCCCTTGGGGGGAGGTAGAAAGAAGATCTCGCGGTAGGGGAAGGGGGATGCAAGGGGAGATATCCATGGGGGAGGGGGTGAGGAGGGGGATCTCCAAAGGGGGGAGGAGCCCCTGGGAAATGCAACTATTCTCCTTCGGGCTCCAACCGTCCTTCAGGTTACGTCCTTACGGCACTTGGGCCAAGATACCCGTCATGCAGACGGGAGGGGGGAGGGTAGGTGGTGGTGTTGGTGGTGCTGGCAGGGGAGGGGGAGGGGAGGGAGGGAGGGAGGGAGGCGATGAGTTCGTGGTGACACCAATGCATCGCAGAGGATGATATCGGTAAAAAGCATTAGGAGGCTGAAAAGTGATTAAATTACTGGAAAGAGTAATGATACGGTGATTCCCTTGACGTTATGTGGCCAAAGAGGGTCAAAGAAACCGTCTTTGACCCCTGGAAGTGGTCTCTTTGACCCCTATGAGTGGTCGAAGACCTTGGAAAGAACTGTAGTTTAGAAGCAGCTCACTGACCCTATCAATTTTCAGGTGAAAACTGGTTACCTGCAAAAAAAAAAAAAAAAAAAAAAAAACTTCGAAAAGACTTTATAAAAATAGGGACAATATCAAATCACATATCGACTGTTAGGTAAGGTCAAAGGTCAAGCGGTTCGCAGAAAAGTAAAAGGACCAATCACGGAAGATAATCCAAGACTGGAAGCTGCTATGATCCAGGACTAAGCCTGCTGTGATCACGCTACTAAGCCAAACAGGAATGGCTCGATCACTGCCAAAGGTGACATTTGTTCACGTAAATAAAAAAAAGAAAAAGAAAACACTATAGGCATCGGCAGGGGGTTTTAAATACCGCTCAGGTTCTTCGGCAAACCAGAGGAGGAGGAGGAGGAGGAGGAGGAGAATACCCTCAGATAAAATCTACTGGATGCTCCTTCGCGCCAACTGCGAAGCACAAGAAAAGAAAAGACTTACTGGAATTGTGTCTGTGTGTGTTTGCGAGTACGTACTTACACGCGTGTGTGTGTGTGTGTGGGTGAGTGCTTGCTTGCTTGCTTGCGTGTGCGCCTGTGTGTGTGTGTGAACGTCAGTCACGATTCGTACACTTGTAAACATGTGTACCTTGGTGTTAGCGAGCGCGCCGCATAGCGGTACCTAAAAACCAGGTACCAAGACTGCGGCTGCATAATACTCGGGCGCCTTATGACTCTCTCTCTCTCTCTCTCTCTCTCTCTCTCTCTCTCTCTCTCTCTCTCTCTCTCGTAATGTTTATATAGTCATGCGCACTGGATGGGCGAGTGATGTGGGTGATGGTGAATGCAAATAAGCAGCAACGGAGCGATGAAGGTATAGTGACAATACGGGTGGAGGATCCCCAACATGGGGGAATCTCGATAGAATTCCCCCATGGGGGATCTCGACAGAAGCCCCCATGGGGGAATCTCGATAGAATCCCCACATGGGGGAATCTCAATAGATTCCCACATGGGGGAATCTCAATAGAATCCCCACATGGGGGAATCTCAGTAGATCCCCCACATGGGGGAATCTCAATAGAATCCCCCCATGGGGGAATCACAATAGAATCCCCACATGGGGGACTCTCGATAGAATCCCCCACATGGGGGAATCTCGATAGAATCCCCCACATGGGGGAATCACAATAGAATCCCACACATGGGGGAATCTCGATAGAAGCCCCAACATGGGGGAATCTCAATAGATCCCCCACATGGGGGAATCTCGATTGAATTCCCCATGGGGGAATCTCAATAGAATCCCCCACATGGGGGAATCTCGACAGAACCCCCCACATGGTGGAATCTCCACGTAAAGGTTGAATTCTGCAGATATAATGACCACTTCCCTAAGGAGGTCTGCTGATAAAAAAATATATATATTTTAAATTATGAAGTTTCTCATTATAATTTTTTTTTTATTCCGTGCAAGGCACGCTACTGACCTTTATACGACCATGAAAAAAAATCAGATGCATACTCGGTTTAACTAACTGCAAACAGTTACTCAAGACAGTCACATACATAGTTGTGACGTATTACGGATTTCGCATCGAGGCAACGAGTGACTGAGAATTGATTTGTAATAACTTCAGGATATGAATTCGGAAAGAGACTGAGTAGCTGAATTGTAAACCAAAGCTTCCCACACCCTTTCCTCTCTCTCTCTCTCTCTCTCTCTCTCTCTCTCTGTACGAATATCCTCGAGGTCTTGGCATCAGACCAGACCATCCTTTCCGTATGGTGACTCGGATAGGTTTCATATTATCAACATTATTCACGAATGTTTCTGTAAACACGTATTCCTTACCTTTATACTTACAAAATAAGACCCTAATAGTAAACTGATGCATTCGCTTCATTAACCTACTTGAGAAAACAAAGGACGATACAAAAAAAAACACCGACAACATTACAGGAACAATTAAAATTTCACGCGCATACAATGTGCTCACAAACACACGGACTGAATAACAAGTAGACAGGCACACTTGCTTATGCCATGCAGCCAAAACACGACATGTTATTCGAAGATAAAACTCCTTGACAAGCAATAAAAGCATCTAACCACATGGGTTGAAGAGATGAAAACCTCGGAAGCACAGTTTGCATCGGAAAACAAATAATTGATACATAAATAATTTCAATTAAATATTCATGTCGGTGGTTACGATGCTCGCTCCGTCGTCGCTTCCCCAGACGCGTCTGGTATTTTGGAGGACACCTGTTGGGTCAAGCCCCTGTCCTTCCGGCGGGAACTGTTGCGAAGTCGGCAGGTTTCCAGCTGACGAAGGTGAGAAAGAAGTAGTTGAAAGCTTTCCAAGGGATGAAAACGAGATGGGAAGGAGGGAAAAGAATTCCAGAAGCCTCTGGAAGAAGGGAAGGCAGAAGAGATACCATTCCAGAAGGCTCTGGAAGAAAAGGAGGTAGAAGGAACGGAATTCCAGAAGCTCCTGGAAGAAGGGAAGGCAGAAGAGATAGCATTCCAGAAGGTTCTGGATGAAAAGGAAGTAGAAGGGATAGAATTCCAAAGGCTTCTGGAAGGAGGAAGAAGAAGGGATAGAATTCCAGCAGCTTCTGGAAAGAGGAAGAAGAAAGGATAGAAATCCAGAATCTTCTGGAAAAAGAGGTAGAAGAAGGAATAGCATTCCAGACACTCCTGGAAGAAAAGGAGAAGAAAGGACAGAATTCCAGAAGCTCCTGGAAAAAGAGGAAGCAGAAGGGACAGAATTCCAAAGGTTTTTGGAAAGAGGAAGAAGATGGGATAGAATTCTATAATCTTCTGGAAAAAGGGGTAGAGAAAGGAATATCACTCCAAACACTTCTGGATGAAGAAGAGGAAGAAGAAGTGTTAGCATTCCAGAAGCTTCTGGAGAAAGAAGGAGAAGGAACAGACTTCCAGACACTTCTGGAAAAAGAGAAGATGATGGGATACCATTCCAGACACTTCTGGAAGAAGAGGAAGAAGGGAATATACAAAAGTTCCATAAGCTCTTAATAGAATAAAATAACAGGATAAAGAATTTCAAAAAGAGATGTTTTCAGAAGAAGAAGAATTCCAAAACTTCCATGGATAAAGATTAGCGTCTTTTGCAGGTTCGCTCTGCACCAATGACGGCCTTTTATTAATCTGATTACAATGCTGCCCTAAAATGAAAAACTAAAGCTGCTGTATCTGCAAATTTTCGAAATTGAGATATGCCACCTACTGGGGTCGCGAAACACAAAACACACAAGTTACTGCAGTTTCAGAATGATTCTTCAATACTTTCCACGATTATTTAGGGGGTCTCATTTGCAGTAACTGCAAAATCAGTAGTAAGGCAAGGGAAAGCCGCCGTATCTACCATTTTTCTCAGTTCTGTATATTTGCAGATACTGCAGTCTTCCATTTCAGGGCAGAATATACCTCTGAGGGACTTCCTCTGAAAGCCAAGAGCACGAACAATAATCTCTGAACACGATCAAAAGACTACATAGCAGTCAGTAGTCATTCAATATCACCACCACCATCATAATCATCATCACCAAAGCAATCAATCATAATGGCCATAGTGACAGGGCTTTCGTTCAGTTTTCTTGGCACTTAACCCACCCCCAATCACTCCTTTTGTGTATGAAAGGATGAAGGGAACCCCATTACTCTTTCCATGGTACCCAAATTTAACTCCCACAAGAATACTTATATAAAGTTCCCGCCTTCGCAAAGCAGGAGGAAGAGGAAGGGACCAATTCCAAATAATCGCTTCAGGTGAACCCAAATCTAATGACAGGGCGTGATAATCACTGTGTGTGAGCACTATGCCAGTAGTTGCCACTTGCTTGGCTCGCTCCTGACGCTCGCCAGAACGTACCCTCCAATTCCTGTAGGCGTTATTAATAGCATTTGATCGCCAAATCATTTCGCAGCCTTCCTCTGAATCCCCAGCGTTTTATTTGCTCGACACGTCGAACATCTCTGGTCAATATAATGCCTATTTCGAGAATCATGGTTGTCTGCTTTCTCTGAAATGAGGTGTTACTCTTTCTCCCATACATTGCTCTCTTCATAACTCGGAGGTGGATACGCCTGGATGCCTCTCCCGTCCGCCTCTGCATGAAAATGAATGGTGGCATTTAAATTTCGGGGAATGTCCCAGGTCACATATCCAGCAGCCTCACCCGTCAAGGAGGTTCACTGTATTCTTACTTGTGCAGTGTACATGATTAATGCATTAGGTGAATTCCAACTGAATTTCTCGATTTCTTTGATGGGGCACGTTTTGAGCCCCACGTATCCCAAGAGGCAATGCCCAAGGTACGGTAAAACAGGGGGTAATATGATCAATGGGGGCCTTTTTAGATACGTGATGTTTTTGTCCTTTGCTTTGAAAGCCTGTTATTAATTTTGATGTACGCCCAGGAATGCTAGTCTGTGGATCCTTGCTAGAGAGATGGACAGCCTTTTTAGGCTAATTCCACAAAAGCAACAATAAAAATAATATCAGCAATGATCATAATAAAATTTTCAAGCATGAAACACACACACTGATGACACTCTTAAAAATCAATAACAGCGACGCTTACATACACGCTTAGCAATACGAATGAAATCAAGCATTGAGAGCCCCGCTCTGCAAGACACTCCCACAAGTTCCTTCAGACCGTCCTGCACAAGGAAGCCTCTGGCTTGTCGCAGGAAACACGTTGCATCGTAAAAAGCTGGGCCAAGTTTTCAGAAGGGGGAGGGGAGGGGGAAGAAGGAGGGTTTCCGAGCTTGGCATAGCTGACCTTCTTCGTCTATGCTGCTGCTGGGGTGGGAGGGGAGGGGGGAGGCAAGGAGGGGGGGGCTTAAGGGGAAAAAAAGATGTCAAGTCAGCTACAAGCACGTTTGCCCTTCGGATGGCGATGTCTCAGCTTCTTTGGCTCGGGAGACATCGAGAGATGTCACAAGGAGCGTTTTTCTGGGCGAATTTAATGACGGCTCAGGATGTAGGAGAAGAAAAAGATTAATGACGATAAATGGATTACCAAAAAAAAAAAAATACAGCTTCTGTTGAAAACATTCAGAAACGTGAGAGGAAACAAACAACCCATCAGGAAATGAGAAACTTGATAAACGGTGGAATGTGATGAGAATATAAAAAAAGGGAGATGGAGGGAACAGTAGCATACAAGTGAAAATAACGGAATGATATTGAGAAGTTAATAAACAAATAAACAGAAGATAAGAATGAGAAGAATTTAAGTAAAATATCACATGGCATTTAAAAGCACCATTGCGTAATTCTGTCTCACCCTCCAAAAACCATAACAACCAGATGTGACTGTCAATATGATCTCGTTAAACAACATTAAACAATAACTTATAGAATCGTTGTCAGAGACCGTGATCATTGCAACGCAAGGTAACTAGCAATCAGTCAATCAATCCTTCCAAAGAGGTTCTTATTCAACTGGCAGAAGCGATTGAAAAATTTTTTTCAGGTGAAGGAGCCGCGACAGGCGCGGCTGCTCTAAAAATAGAACTGGTTCTAAAATAAGGGTTTCAGGGGAATACAGAGGAAGGCAGAGAATACCACAATGTACGGGAGTATCCATTAGGAAAAAGTGAATGATAAATCAATACAGTTCCTTCTGGAATACCTCTGTGGTACCAGAGGGGAAAACTGATTATATTTTTCGTAGAAAATCATTCGCTAATCAGATCCCAAACAAGAGAGAAAGTGTGGTGCTTTTCATAGCATACAAAACCGACAAGCAATAGCAGGAATAGCAAAATTAGTGCTAGCAATTGACAGGTATGAGCTTTCATGAAAATAGCGGATCCAGAAAAATTTCATGGGGGGCACCAATTTTCATATTATACATGTATACATACATATACATAAACACATACACACATATATATTTCTATAAAAGATTTATTTTATTTTTTTCCCATTTTTATATTTCTCATTTATGTTATTATCTAAATCTTCAATATTGTTATTTTGTCAGTATTTTTTCGGGGGCACGTGCCCAGGTGGCCCACACTCCTGGATCCGCCAGTGTTGGACCATAAAAGCAGTATCGCCAAGACTACAGCCTACGGAGTAATGTTAGATCCACAAGTGTCAAAACTAATGAAATACCTGCTTCCTTAAAATGTCAAGAGGAGAAATCCAGGGGAAAAGTAAAAAAAAAAAATATATAAATTCAGAAGCCCTGCAAACAGTAAAGGAGAGAAGAAAACTAAACAAGAAGAAATGATAAAGTTACTGGTAACAAAAAAAAAAGAGACAATCACAGGCAAACCGAGGCGCCGTTGCAAAGGTAGTAATGCATAAACCAAAACAATCTGATTTACGGTTAGAAGACTGGTCTAGATTGCGACGGCTTTGTGCCAACACGGGCCTTACGGTAAGGGATTAAAATAGAACAATAAAGGTAGATTTTGCTCAGTGCGATCAACGATGATCGCTCATGGATTAACGACGATCGTCAAACGATTTTTGGAGCGATAACTTGCCTGTTTTTTGATGTGGCTGTTTTGCTCTGACCGCCTGACAGAGGTCTACCGCCAGTCGTTCGAAGCAAAACAGCCCAATTAAAATAAAACCCAGCAGATTACTGCTCTAAAAATCGTTTGACGATCATCGTTGAGCGATAACAGGACCGAGCAAAACCCGCCTTAAACCTGTCACAAGACATACTAAGCCTAGCGTGGACGCCTTAGACCCATCAACCAAAATCACCCGACACTGACCTACACAGAGGACGTAGATTGGATACCTTGTTCACAGGGGGGACATGTACACTATCCTTATCTAATTTCACTTATCGACGTTAATCACCAAGAGAGGGTCACAGGGTAACATGAGCTTAGGCTTATGCTGAGACTCTGAACTCGAATGCTATTCTGGAGTGGGGCGCTGATACTGACGCACATGACGCGTTATCATCTTTATGCCTGCGCCGGTACATGAGTCTAATGGCGATGTTGGAATTTAAGGAAAATGGCTCATGCTACAGTATATACTTGTATATGCTTTACAGTCGTACTGGGAATTTTACATGTTACATATCTATAATATATATGAGTATATATATGTATATATATAATATATTTTTGTATATATACACACACACACACACACACACACACACACATATATATATATATATATATATATATATATATATATATATATATATATATATATATATTGTCATTTAGTGCATAAAACAAAGTTCTATTTATAAATACTTGACGATTAGCAAAGGAGATTTCTATATTATAATAAATGAGAACAGTTATTCGAAAGCCACCCCCTTCTCTCCTCTCTCTCTCTCTCTCTCTCTCTCTCTCTCTCTCTCAGGGTAAAAGTGAAAGCCAAGGTCGCTAGTCAGATGTCTTTGGTCAACCTAAACCAGGCTGACTTGCTCACAAAGGGACCTAAGGATAAGACCAGAAGCAAGCCACTGGCTACGCCAGACCACAAGGGCTATAAAACTGGAAGGCTTAAGATGGGGAGAGCGTACACACACATACACACACACACACACACACACACACACACACATATATATATATATATATATATATATATATATATATACAGTACACACATATATGTACTCTTGTTGGCCGTGTGGGTAAAGGCGTCACTGTAGTCCTGAGTTCTTGTCTTTCGTTGGTTCGAGCCCACGGGACGACGAACTTGTTATCAACTAAAAAATTCCCCTTCGGTAACATATTATATGAAAATATATTCTTTCCGAGGTAGAGCGAATTGGATATTAAAGGACGTTTGTAGCTTAATGCTTGTATATGAATCGCGGTGATGTGATAAAAACTCATATGTATATATATATATTTAATATAATATAAATATATATATTTAATATAATATAATATATATATATATATATATATATATATATATATATATATATATATATATATATATACATACCAGACAATTTACAGACACTGTGAAAAAATCCCAAAAGATAAGATACCCCCGAGATCAAACTTACAGCATACTAACTACGGTAAAAAAAATACATGACTTAGTTTATCCTTGGTTGGCTAATCTACCGTTACAGGGGCCGGGTAGACAGCCAGCCAACCTATAAGCCTTTTATGATTTCAAAAAAGCGTCACAACTTTCTCCTCATTCAGACCACAAAAAGAAGAGGAGGAGGAGGAGGAGGAGGAGGAGGAGGAGGAGGAGGAGGAGGAGGAGGAGGAGGAGGAGGAGGAGGAGGAGGAGGAGGGAGGAGGAAGGAGGGAGGAGGAGGATCTAAAAGAAAAAAAAGGTGTCCTTTCAGCATCTACACATCCTCAAGGTTGCCGGAAGGAGTGGAGAAATTCGTCGAGCTCAGCCGCTGCCATCTCGGATTCGACGAGGCAGCAAAAGCTGCCCTGCCCCTCTTGGGCAGGCAGCTGCTGCTGGCCGCCCCGTTGCAACAACAACATTACTAATGATCGTGCAAAAAAATGAGTGGGTATGTGTTTGCGGAGAGAGAGAGAGAGAGAGAGAGAGAGAGAGAGAGAGAGAGAGAGAGAGAGAGAGAGAGTAGCTATTGAGAAAAAAGAACGAAGAGAGAGAGAATACCTATTGAGAAAAAGAAATAGAAGAGAGAGAGAGAGAGAGAGAGAGAGAGAGAGAGAGAGAGAGAGAGAGAGAGATAGCTATTGAACTATGAGAGAGAGAGAGAAAAAGAACTAACAGAGAGAGAGAGAGAGAGAGAGAGAGAGAGAGAGAGAGAGAGAGAGAGAGAGAGAGAGAGAGAGACTATTGAGAAAAAGAACTAGAGAGAGAGAGAACTAACTGAGAAGAGAGAGAGAGAGAGAGAGAGAGAGAGAGAGAGAGAGAGAGAGAGAGAGAGAGAGAGAAAGAATAGCTCTTGAGAAAAAGAACTAAGAGAGAGAGAGAGAGAGAGAGAGAGAGAGAGAGAGAGAGAGAGAGAGAGAGAGAGAGAGAGAGAGCCTAATTTGACGTTCCTTTTGTGATGGTACAAATACACCAACAATCGTAATAAAATTGGAAATCTTACGCAAAAGCCAAAGTCCCGTTAGGCCTACTCACAGCCTTGAAAGGAATCTGGGATGTGTTTAATATTAATCATGAAACCTGTCTGTCAAAAGAGAACCATTCAGTAAGGTGGTATTATTTGCTCCAATTCATTCGAATAGACCCATTTGAAAGATATTTCTCCTAATTTAAGACACGTTGATATAAAGGCATGGTCAGTTATGGATATAATGTGTGCACAGGAGTGGGTCCTGTGTGTGCATGTGCGTCCTGCACACGCACACGCACAGATATATATGTATATATATATATATATTTATATACATATATGAATATATAAAAATATATATATAAATATATATATATATATATATATATATATATATGAATATATATATATATTTATATACATATATGAATATATAAAAATATATATATAAATATATAAATATATATATATATATATATATATATATATATATATATATATATATATATATATATATATAGTCATATCATTTGACATATATTTAAAACTATCACAACTGCACAAATAAAACTATAACCATTCAAATCACATCACAAAAAGAAACACTAAAAGGTTTTAAAACAAATTTCTACTGACAAATCACGAAAGTAAAAAAAAAAACAATAAAAAACAATGCTATCACGTGACTCCGCAACAGCCATCCTTCCCTGGTGTCACGGAGGAGAACGAGAGAAGAAGAAGAAGAAGAAGAAGAAGAAGAAGAAGATGAAGAAGAAGAAGAAGAAGGAAATGATGTTATATCGTCTTTTGTTTCCTTTAAACGAGACTCGGCGGTCAGGTTAGAAGTGGCCCAGACCTTGGGGTCCAATCACTCTGTTTTCAAAACATTTGCAGAGGGCGACGTGGTTGGGATTGGGTAAAAAAAAAAAAAGAGCAAAAGAAAAGAAGAAGAAAAAAAAAAAAAAAGAGGGAGGCCAGTAGCTCTTTGGTGATTATCTGTTATTGAAATAATGTCCTCAGCTGTTGTTGCTATTCTTAACTTTCTGAAATTAACTTTTTTTTAATAGATCAGGAATGGGTAAAAAAAAAGAAAAAAGAAAAACGAAAAATAAGAAAAAAGTAAAATAAAAAAAGGAGGTCGGTAACCCCGTGTTGATTATCTGTTATTGAAATGTCCTTGGCTGTTGTTGCTATTATTAGTTTTCTAAAACTGACTTTTTTTTAGTGGATCAGGATAAGAGGGCTTTTATTTGGCTGACATTCTTGCAAGGAATAAAATGGACAGGTGTGAAACAAAATATAAATGGTGGGCACAGACAGAAAATAAATTCAGAGAGAGAAGAATAGAGTAACCAGCAACCACAGATGAAACAATATCTCAAAGAGAAATGAACGGATTCGTCTCAAATTCCAGACCCCACTTCTTTGTCCCAAAGCGCACCCCTCCCAAAAATTTCGTCCAAATCCACTTGCACGATTTTAAGATACAGCCTGGACCGTGGTCGAAAACAGACCCTCAAAATCGGAACCGGTGCATACAGGTGTAACCACGCTCAAATGAAGACACCTATCAATATAGACAGGGTCAGGGGAGTGTAGGGGGGGAGGGGGGAAGCGAGACAGGGGTAGGGGTGGGGTTGCAAAGAAGCTTTCTCGTGTACCTGAATGTCAATCTTCTCCCAGAGACCTTCGGCACTGACAGCAAAACTGTTTATCTTCGACGATTTGCTGAGCGACACTCAAGTGGTGCCTTCTTATCAGGAAGGTATATCTCGAAAGCTGATATAAAGGGATTTACAAAAACGTCGCCGAATGACATTACGGCAGGTGATACAAGCGAGTATTGCCAGTCTTCAGAACGGAGGTAAATGTTTCCTTTAAAGACTCGGGTTAATTTATTATGCTCTGAACAACGCCGCTAAAATATGAAGATTGGTTCTGATTGTCTGTGAAGTATAAAAACCTCTCTCTCTCTCTCTCTCTCTCTCTCTCTCTCTCTCTCTCTCTCTCTCTCTCTCTCTCTCTCTCTCTCTATATATATATATATATATATATATATATATATATATATATATATATATGGCAATGTCTTCTTGATACAGTAATTCTGTGTCTAAATACCTCAAGATATTTTAAATAAGCCTTATCGTCTTGTAGTGCCATCTCTGTAATGACTGTAATCTAATGTATTTCGTATGTAAATATGATAACTGTAATCTGTCATTCAGTCAAGTTTCTGTTCTAGCTGCGTTTTGAAAGCGGCCGATTTCTGTCTGCTTGAATGAGCAAAATATATATATAAAAAGTAAGAAAATATTCAATAAATGACAGAAAACCTTGACTTTGGCTGAGGAGTGAAAGCGATGTAAAAAAAAATAAAAAGAAAAAAGATAAAAAAAAAGGTGAAGAAAGTTATGCAAAGACTGTATCAGAAAATGCCACCTGTATCGCTTTTTATGTCTGACTGATAAATGAAACATTATTCTCTCTCTCTCTCTCTCTCTCTCTCTCTCTGAAATAAAAATATGATACATAAAAATATTCTTTCCTAACTTGGAGAAATATTATCAGCTGATAAAAACTGGTCCGTCCGTCTGTGTCTGAGTAAGACAGCCTCTCTCTCTCTCTCTCTCTCTCTCTCTCTCTCTCTCTCTCTCTCTCTCTGTATGTTCGTCTGTGAAAGTGATAGCAAAACTCCTAAAAATGCCCTGCTTTAGAAGCAGCTTCGGCCACAGGGAGCCGCTAGGGGTCTGGATATATACAAAAAATAATCCGCGATTATTCAGCTGTTGATTACCCAAGGAAAAACCCATTGGGGATTCGACTCCAGCGTTCATGACATTTAAACGAAAACGAGGAAATGCCAAAATAAAAACGCATTATGGAGGAATGTGATACCAACCCCTAGGATGTGTTCTAAATCCCTCCAGACATGAGAATTTGAAACCCTGTAAATGGGAAGTATAATCTTCGTTTACATATTGAATAGGATTTGAATATGGAGAAACTGTAAAAAAAAAAACATAAAGGGACTGTAATAAGCTAAAGAGGCATGTTTATAGGCCTACATTTTCTAAAGGGTAGGCCTAGTTTATTTTTCCTTAGCCCGTCTGAACTTAAAAAAAAATTATTTTTCCTTAGCCCTTTTGAACTTAAAAAAAAAATTATTTTTCCTTAGCCTGTCTGAACTTAAAAAAATTATTTTTCCTAAGCCCGTCTGAACTTTAAAAAAAATTATTTTTCCTTATCCCGTCTGAAGTTAAAGAAAAAAATTATTTTTCCTTAGCTTGTCTGAACTTAAAAAAAAAAACCATTTTTCCTTAGCGCGTCTGAGATTTAAAAAATAATTTTTCCTTAGCCCGTCTGAACTTAAAAAAATTAATTTTTCCTTAGCCCGTCTGAGCTTTAAAAAAATAATTTTTCCTTGGCCCGTCTGAACTTAAAAAAATATTTTTCCTTAAGCCGTCTGAACTTGTAAAAAAAAAATAATTTTCCTTAGCCCATCTGAACTTTAAAAAAATATTTTTCCTTAGCCTGTCTGAACTTAAAAAAAATTACTTTTCCTTAGCCCGTCTGAACTTAAAAAGAGATTACTTTTCCTTAGCCCGTCTGAACTTGAAAAAAATATTTTTCCTTAGCCCGTCTGAACAAAAAAAATTATTTTTCCTTAGCCTGTCTGAACTTAAAAAATAAATTTTCTTAGCCCGTCTGAACTTGAAAAAAAATTATTTTTCCTTAGCACGTCTGAACTTAAAAAAAAAATATTTTTCCTTAGCCCGTCTGAACGCAAAGAAAATTTTTTCCTGAACTTTAAAAAGATTATTTTTCCTTAGCTCGCCTGAGCTTAAAGAAAATTATTTTTCCTTAGCCCGTCTGAACGTAAAAAAAAATATTTTTCTTAGCCCGTCCGAACTTAAAAAAAATTTCCTTCGCCCGTCTAAACTTAAAAAAAACCTATTTTTCCTTAGCCCGTCCGAACTTAAAATAATTATTTTTCCTTGGCTTGCCTGAACTTTAAAAAAAATTATTTTTCCTTGGCCCGTCTGAGCTTAAAAAAATTATTTTTCTTATCCTGTCAGAACTTAAAGAAATTATTTTTTCTTAGCCTGTCTGATCTTAAAAAACTATTTTTCCTTAGCCCGTCTGAGCTAAAAAAAAATATTTTTCCTAAGCCCGTCTGAACTAAAAGAAAAAATTATTTTTCCTTAGCCCCTCTGAACTTAAAAATAATTATTTTTCCTTAGCCCGTATGAACTTAAAAATAATTATTTTTCACTAGCCTGTCTGAACTTAAAAAAAACTTTTTTTCCTCAGCCCGTCTGAACTTTAAAAAATTATTTTTCCTTAGCCCGTCTGAACATAAAAATTTTTTTTTACTTAGCCCGTCTGAACTTAAAAAATAATTTTTTAGCCCGTCTGAACTTTAAAAATAATAAATCATACGGGAAAATCAGATCCTGCGGTGATAAAATAAAGAAGGTAACTGGTTTTTATTCTATCTCAATGACAATAACCGGATTTAGATAAGAAAGCCACCATTATCTTAGACACAACTACAACACTTGTTATACCTAAACGCAAATATACAAAATGTACAAACCGAAAATATACAAAACTGAGATAAAATAATATTTTCCTATTTATTGCTCAACCGGTGCTTCTTTACCTATATATTTTTCTTGACGTTGCGCTGTTAATATTCTTTTGGATAATCTTCCTTTATTCTTATGCACTTGCATTTTTTATTCTTATGAAGAAGCTTTGTAAGCTAATTTCTTATGAATTAGTTCCACATGCAAAGTCACTTTCAGTTTTGGTAATAATATGCTTTGTGAACACATTTAAAAATATAACAATTATAATAATTTCATTACAGATTACTTTCACTTTTCTAACATATGGAATAAAATCACTAGTTACGTTTTTAATAATTGAAAAAAATATGGCTGACTCGTAAAAACATATAATCAGAGATGAATATCAATAAGTTATAATAAGTAAGTACGTATGTCTTCATTATTTTAGTTTTCTGTCAAAGAAAACTATTGTGCTGGTTTTGTCTGTCCGTCCGCACTTTTTTCTGTCCTCACTTTTTCTGTCCGCCCTCGGATCTTAAAACTACTGAGGCTAGAGGGCTGCAAATTGGTATGTTAATAATCCACCCTCCAATCACCAAACATACCAAATTGCAGCCCTCTAGCCTCAGTCGTAACTAAATTTCCAGCTATATCCACAAAACATGATACATTTACAGGTATTTATAGATGTATCTTATTCGTGGATACATGCATATGCATCTATAAATATCTGTAGATGTATCTATGCGTGGATACATGCATAAGATGCATCTACAAATATTTGTAGATGCATATATATTGGAAATTTAGTAACGCCTTCCACTGCTCACAGTTCGTTTCTACAAAATATCACTGAAATCTGTCATAAAATTTATTTAAAAATTATTTTGTTTTTCAACACAAAGACACCAGTGGAAAAAATGGCAGCAGTCTAGCTTTGTTGGTGGAGGTGAAATATCAAAGTTATGTGGATTCTATGATGGTAAAATATATTCGCCAAGAAGTATATAGTAATACTGATAAACATCACTAGTAAACAACTCATAAACCGCTCCAAAGGAAATAATTACAAGACGACTTCCCTTTGTGCATGAAAACAAAACAAGCGTGACCTACAACCGGGCACTTATCGCATGCCCATCAACCCAGGGCATTCCCATTTTGGGCGAAAAGCTCATTGGGTATCTGTCTATTAATACTTAGTCATCGTGACGGTCGCGCTGTGCATTGGGATAAGTGATTACATCACTGTCTTAATGAACGCCAGACAAGTTGCAATACTACGACCTGGAGAGGCGACGAATGCTTTCGCCTGCTGAACCGCTAGTTATTATTACTCATGGGGTACGTGTGGGCATGGGGAATTCCTGATGCCCCGGGTATTTTGTTGGTGTTGTATTAGATATGTGTGTGTATTTGTGTATGTATATATATATATATATATATATATATATATATATATATATATATATATATTTTTTATATATGAGTATAGACTGAATATTTATATATATGTACATGTATGTATATGTATATATATATATATATATATATATATATGTATATACATACACATACATATACATATATCTCAAAAGCACCAGAGCAAGGACGACCACGACCCACCTGATATGGAGGAGGTGTCCGAGTAGGCCTTGATACCTCGCTCCACCAGCACCGAAGTCGTAGAGGCGGCGGCCGCCAGTCCGTGAGGAGGACTGTGCGAGTTCAGATCGAGGTCCCAGAAGTCGAGGTCCACCTCGCCGATGTCGGAGGAGGCCAGCGAGATGGGCGGACTCATGCCGACGCTCAGGCCCACGTTGACGAGGGCGGGAGGGGAGAGAGAGGAGGGCGCCGTGAGCGGCGACGAGCTCGACACTTCCGAACAACTTTCATCCGACACTGCCGCCGACAAGGTGAGAGTGGCGGAGCCGCTCCCCAGGACGTACATTCCGCCCACTTGGCTCCCACCTCCGCCGCCCGTCGACAGAACCTTAGCCATGAGGCCGGGCGTTGAGGGCGCCTTTCTCTCCCTCCTCTGCAGGGTGGCGGCTTTCGGGGGGCGACTTTGATCTCAAGTAGAGAGACACACTCTCTCTCTCTCTCTCTCTCTCTCGAGGGACGAGACCGAGCGGCGGCGGCTGCTGACACAACGGTGTTATCCCGAAACTGTGCTGCTGACGACTACCGTAGACCGATAGCCCAGACAAGTTTTCGAAGATAACTTCTCTGGAGGTTGCTGGCAATGATGGCGTGATATATATATATATATATATACAAATATAAAAATGACGAGCTTACACGCGGGTCAATGAGCGATTATCAAACCAGATAGATTAGAGCGGTAACGAGAGGCAGGCAATCACACGTCCCTCCTTTTGCAATGCCCCGGAGGATATAATCCATAATTCGGGATGATAGCGTAGAGGGACATCGGACGCTAGCCACGAGCCAGCCACGAGATTGGGGAGGGGGAGGAGGGAGGGGAGTGGGAAAATGAAGGGGGAGGAGGAGGGGAGGGTTGATGACGGATCTTCCAGCAGTGCCGGGAGAAGAGGCCAGGTCAAGTGTACTAGAATCAGGGCCACTCACACACACGAGGGGTGGGGTTGGGGGTGGGGGGGGGAGGAGATTGTGAAGGATATTTAGGTCAGGTCAAGCCTGGCGTTACTCGGCACCACCAACACCATTCAGTACACGCCTGACGACGGGGCTGGGGAAGGGGGGGACTTTTCCTTTCACCGAAGGCGTCTTCTTCGGGTAGCAGAAGAGCGGAGACGGTGGGTGCCTTCGGAGGGTCTCTGGAGGGCTTTTGGGAAGGGGGGATAGTGAGGGGGAGGGTTCGGGGTTGGTATGAGGCACTTCGAGAAGTGAGAGGGGATGGAGGGGGGGGCCTCCCTGCCTTCTCCTGCTCTCTGAGAAGTAGTGGTAATAGTTAGTTCCTTGGCACTGTCTGTCTCGTCTGTACAGGTGAATGAGGAGGAGGAAGAGTGCGGAGCGCGCGAGTGAGAGAACAGGTGAACTTGACCTTGCCTTCTCTCTCTCTCTTGCTCTCTCTCTCTCTCTCTCTCTCTCTGCTCCCAAAGTCAAGACGACTTTTCCAAAAATGACTTGGCAGTGGATTCTTCTAGAGGTTCTCGTCACGCCAGTGATTTCTCTCTTTCTCTCTCAGATGTACTTTGAGTCTCTTATTCCGTAGCGACTGTTTTTATCTTATCAACTTTATACTTTTTGCTTTTATCTGCGAAGAGAATGGCCCAGAGCTCACCACTCGCGAATTGCCGACGGCCGGACTGACTGACTGACTGACTGACTTTTCGAGGTGGCCGCTTTCGTAACGATTCGCTCGCACTTCCAGAAGTTGGCTCCGCGATTCAGACGTCCGAGAGTCTCTTGGGGTACCTCTCGACGGATCCGACAACAGACAACATCCATCCACCTGTAGAGAGGCGCAGCGGAAAGAAGATAGCCGCCGTCGACAGCTAAAGTAGATCAGGGGACGCTGAGCGACCTATTAGAGCGAGCGCTGGCACAACAAACACACACACACCGCCTCTGCTGCTGTTGTGGAGAGCGCACAAACGACACCACAGCGCTGACGACGAGACGAGACGGGAGCGCTAGCGCCACGACGCGCACACACACACATACGACCGCTACGACGAACGGCGAACGACTGACAGAGTGACCGAGGCCCACAGCGCTCTTCTCCTCCTCTCACAAGAACTCCCAGGTAGGTAGGCACACACACACACACACACACACACACACACACACACACACACACCGCACCACACCGCTGCCTCCTCCTCCTCCTCCTCCTCCTCCTCCCTCCGTCTCCTCCACGTTACTTTAGGTGCACCTGTTGAGTCAGCACCACGTGCATCATCATTTCCTCGAAGGCACGACGGAGGCCTGATCGACGTCTTCGCACTGCGATTTCTCTTCTTCTTCTTCTTCTTCTTCTCTGATACAGAACTTGAGTCTAAAGTCCATCTCTGGCCCCGCCCACGCACAGGCAGGCACAGGGACAACGCATGGGACTAAATAGCCACACACACACACACACACACACACACACACAGAGAGAGAGAGAGAGAGAGAGAGAGAGAGGGGATCCGAGCCGTGAATTCACATCACACGATATCGAGTGAATGACTCTGCAGCTCCCATTTAAAGGGCGAAGACAAATGAGTCCAACAGAATTCGCTCGCTAATCCAAACTTGTCCAATAGAATTCGCTCGCTATTCTAAACTGGCCTCGGAGTCTCGGACGAGTGTTTTGATTTGGTCGAAGACATGTACCCGGACAAACTGTAACAATGGCAGAAACGAACTTTTCGTCCGTCAGAAAACTTTTTATTCCTTTTTATGCGAGTGTATTTTTAAGCTCCTTAATCTCGCTGGTAGGTAGGTCTTTTAAAGCAGAAATTCCTGGGACTTAAAAAAAATTGTCCGGTGAATTTTATTTTTATAGTTATTTTGACGCAGGAAAAGTTTGAAATATGATAAAGTATGACAAATCAAAATGTGTAGAAAATATTTCCGCTGTAATACTGACGTGATATAACTTTGAAAGACCATAAATATCCTTCAAGTGGAAACAGAATTGTTGTCCTTTGTATTTGAGTTGGTAAAAATAGCTAAATAAAAACATGCATCCTTAAAAATACCATTTATTTTTTACTGCATCTTTGACGCGGAAAAGATGAAACAAAGCGTAATTTATCCTTGAAAATATTAATGATTTGTTGTTGTTCATAGAGAATACAATAAAATAACAAAAAAAACCATTCATACAAAGCCGCTATCTTGCTGAAAATCCTCTTCTACAGAATACTAAGTCAATGAGTGACGTAAAAATAAGAGAAACAAATAAATCGCTCACATATATACATCAGCAACAGCTGTAGAATACATCAAAACATAATTATTATGGCAAGAAAGTACGTTAATGAGTCGGGTAATAATCATAAAAAAATAAATGCATAAATAAAAATCTGACTCTGCATTGAGGAACTTATGACTGACACCTTACAAAATCTCTCTCTCTCTCTCTCTCTCTGTCTGCCTCTCTCTCTCTCTATATATACTGTATATACAAATATATACATATATACATATCTATATAAATATTTATATAAACATATATATTTAAATATATATATATATATATATATATATATATATATATATATATATATATATATATATATATATATATATATATATATATATATATATATATATATATATATACAGGATGTATATATTCGGTCACGACTCACTGGACAAAAGTGAAATATATGTAAATTTTACCAGCGTTGTTTGTCAGAGGTCAAGAGCGAATTAAGCAAATCTTCTGCAACGAAAACACTCTTCCACAGTAACGCGTTTCTGGCGTCCTGCCACATCCTCTTGTTACGTTACCGTGATGCAACAAAAGTCTAATTTTTGCTTCGTTTCCTATTTTTACGAAGCGTCATTTAAATACGACTTGACGGGAAAGAAGTTTAACTAGAATCAGCCAGAGTGTCACTGAATTGGCCAAACCCCTTCTCGAAATAAGTCCATGGCACTGACTGCTGACACAACTCGCACTTCCTATAGGGTAGCGTGACGTAACAGGATGCGTTTCTTTCGTAAGAAATTTTGGTCGACTGAACGTGTCCAAATGAAGGGTTCAAGGTCAAGAAACCCCGCATTATGTAACGAGGGGATGATCTTATGGAAAATTCCTCTTGGCAAAACCAAGTTTGAATTTGGTCATTTATTCTTAATTAATTTATATTTTATTATATTTCTTTTCTGGTGGGGAGGATGCTAAGCCGAATGTGGCTACCCAAAACCTAGGCCTAAACTACAAAGAAAATGTGCTCTTTTTGTTTTTAAATACCTTCTTCGTCTGACACTGTACTAATCCTTATTAAAACATGCAAGCTCAATGCTTCAGGAAACACAGAAATGGTCAGAGAATGCCCACATCCTTGAAGTGAACGGTTTGAAGGTTTGGCCAAACCGGTTGACTCTAGAGTTCGGGATTGCCATAGCCTCATTTTTTGGATCTGAGCCATGGGACGAATGGCCACCAAAAACACGCAAACAATCATTCACATATTAATAATAATAATATCAATATTATTATCAATAATCTATTACTACTTTTATTGCTGAGAAATAATATATATTTCAATGAAATTCTCTTCACTGAATCATCTTTTTCTCTCAATTTATGGCACCTGAATGCTGTATCCGCCTATGGTCCATGTCTGCAAAATCATTATTATTATTATTATTATTATTATTATTATTATTATTATTTTTACGAAATTCACAATGGCGTGATTAAAACGTTATGTACTAAAAATCCACAATTATATCAACAAACCACATTATCTGTCAAAGATAAAAACACAGGCTTTAGAACACCTGAACGGTGTTCTCCTTCATTGCTTACGTAAACAACGTTCGGATGTTCGAAAATCTGTTTTTATCTTTACAAATAGAGTAATTCGTTTATATAATTGTGGATTATTATTCTTATTTTTTATATATTTTTATTATTTTTTTTTGTCTGTCACAGTCATCCTATTCGACTGGGTGGTTTTTATAGTGTCGGGGGTTTCCGGGTTGCATCCTGCCTCCTCAGGAGTCCATCACTTTTCTCACTACGTGCCCTGTTTCTAGTAGCACACTCTTCTGCATGAGCCCTGGAGCTACTTCGGCATCTAGTTTTTCCAGATTCCTTTTCAGGGATCTTGGGATCGCGCCTAGTGTTCCTATGATTGTGGGTACAATTTCCACTGGCATGTCCCATATCCTTCTTATTTCGATTTTCAGGTCTTGATACTTATCAAGTTTTTCTCTTTCTTTCTCATCTACTCTGGTGTCCCGTGGTATTGCCACATCAGAGAGTGATGCTTTCTTCTTGATTTTGATACTATTATTATTATTATTATTATTATTATTATTATTATTATTATTATTATTATTATTATTATTATTATTATTACATAAGCAACCGTTTGGGTGTAGCCGTTTATCATTATAATTTTATCTTGTGTATCTAAATTTTGTGTGTTGCATTGTTTCTACACTGCCTGTCTCTGTATATGGCCCTGAGCTTAAACAAAGGATATTTATTTTTATTTATTATTATTATTATTATTATTATTATTATTATTATTGGAAAAACAAATCCACAGTTATGCTTGGTATAAATATATTCAAAAATTAAATAAAATATATTTGTACCCATACATAACTCTGGATATGTTTCCCCATTGCAGAATTCATGCTATTACGAAAGTTTGTCAATTATTATTATTATTATTATTATTATTATTATTATTATTATTATTATTATTATTAAGCTGGCTTATGGCAGGTCGAAC
>NC_089777.1:22631536-22661536 GCF_040412425.1 Macrobrachium rosenbergii | reverse complement strand
GTTACAGAATATTATTTTAAAATTTGTTTAATTGGTAAAAAGTTATTTGTTAGTTCAACATTTTCCTTTTGTTGATTTTGTTATAAAAAAAAAGTTAATTCTTTATTTGTAGTTTATCATATCGAAATAATTACCGGTTTGTTTTTGTTATATAGATTACACCTTTTTTGTTATATACAGAGGTTATACTTTGTTATTATTAAATAATCTATTTTAGATGTAGCATAAATAACTCATATGTTATTATCGGTTTTTGTTCTATCATAAGGTTATACTTTGTTATCAAACTCCTTATTTCAGATATGGAATAAATTATCAATTTGTGACTTATCTATTTGACTTGATATACTAAAGTAGTTATTTGATATCATAACAAAATAATAAGTGGTTGTTTTTTGTTATATTGTAATGTTATACTTTTTTTATAAAGTTATTTATTTTAGATACAGAATAAACTAGCAATTTGTGACTTACCTATTTGACTTATGTAACAAACTAGTTATTTGGTACCATATCAAAATAATCATTGTTTTTTTTTTTTGTAAAATCATAAGGACATACACAATTATTATCAAGTTCTCCGTCGTTTTAGATACAGAAGAAATTAGACATATGTTATACCACAAGGTTAAACTCTGTTGTTATCAAGTTCTCTGTTATTTTAGACACGGAATAAATTGGCCATTTGCTCCTCCTAGATTCGACTCACATACCAAACCAGTCACTCACTATCCGCTGTTTGTAGTTACGCACGAAACTAGTTACCAACGACGGGTGGTCTCGGCCCCCTAACATCTGTCCCCTCGCACCAGCGAACCCGAACACCTGTTGCGGAGCACGTAGACCGGTGGGATAAAAGTCACGTGACAAGGGTAGTTATTATTAGGTGCTGTTGTGGAGCGAAAGATCCGGATGACCTCAATGGGAGAATGGAGTTTGTCCTTAACATGCTTTTCAATAGGACGATCGGCGATGCTCTTTTGTTTTATAGGTGAAGGCGTTATTGGCTTTTTTTTTTTTTGGTTTTGTTTTGTTTAGGCTTAACGTAAAGGCCGGAAAGGGTAAAGAAAAAGGTAAGAAATTGGGATTAATATGAAAAGAACGACAGTAAAGATGGGATTTAAAAAAGATATTGAAAAATTGGGGCTAATTTAAAAAATGCAAAAGGCAGTCAAGTTGAGATCAATTTAAAAAGAAAGGCAATAAAAACGGGATTTAAAAAACGAAAAGAAAACAATAAATGGGATTTATTTCAAAAGAAAGGCTGTAAAATTGGATTTAAAAAAGGAAACAAAAAACTGGGATTAATTTAAAAAGAGAGGAATTAAAAATGAGATTTAAAAAAGAAAAGGAAACAAAAATTTAGGAGTATATAATAAAAACTAAAAAATGAGATTTAAACTAAAACGAAAGGTGAGAGGAAAAGAAAAAAAGGGCTCGACCCAGATCGCCGAACTGATAACACGCCCCTTCAAAGAAGGAAGCTTATAGGAAAAAGCAAAACATGAAGAAAATCTAGATGCATTCTCATTTTAACTGATTGCTTAAAAGTGTCGTCTCTTCGCTTTGAACCTCAAGCTGGCAACCTGACACACAATCACGCTTCTTGGAAGGCAGAAGCTTATAGGAACAGGTTATTTATAAAGTCCAATTCCATTTTTCCTTTTCATCCTTTTCCTTGAAATATGACGATCGATAAAGGAGAGGGGGAAAGGAGGCTGGAATAACTCGCCTCTAATAAGAAGAACCTCCCTGTAGGGCGGGGGTAGCGCCATCAGTGCGCCTCACGCGGTGCACTGTAGGCATTACTTGAGGTTCATTTCAGCGTGTCTTCGGCCCTACAGCTGCAACCCCTTTCATTTCTTTTACTGTACCTCCGTTCATATTCTCTTTCTTCCATCTTACTTTCCACCCTCTCCTAACAATTATCTCATAGTGCAACTGCGAGGTTTTCCTCCTGTTATGCCTTTAAAGCCTCTTTTACTCTCAGTTTTCCTTTCAGCGCTGAATGACCTTATAGGTCCCAGTGCTTGGCCTTGGGTCTAAATCTTATATTCCTATTCTTAATAAGAAGAAAGATTATAGCAGGCAGAAAAACGTAATAAGAACCGTCATTCCGAAGTCTGGCAGTAAATGGAAAAAAATTTACAGAAATTTCCAATAGGATTATCGAATAGAATATAGAATATATAGTTTTAGCCCAAGGTCAAGCGCTGGGACCTATGAGGTCATTCAGCGCTGAAAGGGAAATTGACAAGAAGGTTTGAAAGGTGTAACGGGAGGAATACCTCGCAGTTGCACTAGGAAACAATTGTTAGAGAGGGTGGAAAGTCAGATGGAAGAAAGAGAATATGAACGGAGGTAAAGCAAAAGAAATGAGAGAGGTTGCAACTAGGGGCCGAAGGGACGCTGCAAAGACCCTTAAGTAATGCCTACAGTGCACCACGTGTGGTACACTGACGCCAGTGCCCCTCCTAGGAGGAAAAAAATATTGCCATTGCCAAATCAGTAAGTGAAGGATGGCTTAATCTGACCATTATGGGACGAACACCCCATGATGCCCTTTCCTCGCCCAGACCCGAATAAGACCGGGAAAGAAAATATAATGATTTAGTTGCCATTAAGGAATGTCAATCTCATAGACGCTGTCTTTTGAAATTAATGGCGTTACTTTGCTAAGACAATTTTTTAATGAGTTTTTGCAAAGACTATTTTTTTCAGTTTTTTTTTCTTCCAAAGAATATTTTTCGTTCAGTTTTCTTACCAATAAATGTATAAATGTTCCTTTACTTTTTTTTTTTTTATCTTTAGCATAACTTTCTTGTTTCTTTAGAAGTTTACTTGGTGATTAAGGGAAGATATAAAAAAACGAGAAATATTATCCACCGCAAAAAAATAACCCCACTGATTTCCATAGATATAATTATACATAATTATGCAAATGACGACTAGAGAAGGTGCGACATTACCAAATATTAAGACATCACGAGAATAAAACAACCATTTTTTTTTTATCCAGGTAATGGTTGGTTTAGATTAAACTGGCCTTATGTCAGCACAGTCCTTAGCTTTGATGCGGATCTTAAAGTTTGATGAGGTGAGAAAGGGGATTAGGGAGGACTGAGGTGTACCTCAGGGTTCTGACCAGCCAACAGAGAAAGTTTTAGTCAAAGTTCGAGGTCGAGAGGCATCTGTCGGGACAATATTGGAACGAAATTTTTTTTTTTATCAAAGGCCACTTTCTAATTCAGGTCCGGAATGAGTAAATAAAAAACAATGAGAGGAGAAAAGGAAGGAACTAGAATGATGAACATCACGGCCTGGATTGGTTGCATTCGTAAGCCTGTATGATATAATCTGGTATAATTTGCCAGAGGCACGATAATGGCTGAAACTAACCACGGCCTGGTGGTAACCTATAGATAAAATGGCTAAAACACTACTGATAAAACACTACTGGGCTGCTGCAATCTGGTATGTTTGATGACTAGAGGTGAATGATCAACATACCAATTTGCAGCCTTCTAGCCTCAGTAGTTTTCAAGATCTGAGGGCGGACAGAAAAAGCGCGGACGGATCGACAAAGCCGGCACAGCAGTTTTCTTTTACAGAAAACTACAAAATGTGAAAATGAATAGGACTAATGTGATCTGGTATATAAGGCGTCACGATCACATACAAAAGGAATGGGTTTAACCCTTTCGATGATAATCTGCTGGGGACGAACTCAGTCCCTTTCCCCCCCTTACCCCACCCCACAACCAGGGACCTAGGACCCCTGACCCCCATACCCACCATCATTTATCTCTAAGCCGCGTTTGACTTCAATTATAGACAATAAACGTGGAATTTTTTTTTTTTTTTATTTTCATTTCACTGTGTTTCTTTTCTTCGTTGCCATGAAAGTTTTGATGGAGAAATGGAAGACGAACTAGAGAGAATTATATATATTTATGTATAAATATATATATATATATATATATATATATATATATATATATATATATATATATATACATATATATATATATAATATATATATATATATATATATATATATATTTATATATATATATATATGTATATATATCACTAGTCAGAGTTAGCTAAATACGATTAAACATAAAACACACAATGTCTTTGGGACTGAATAATTTTCTTGTACTGAAATAGTTATTTTTTAATAAAAATAACCGATAATTAGATCATTAAAAATTTTTTAATTAAAAACAAACAGTTAAAGAAAAGCCTAACAAATATGACGACAGGAGACAGAAACACAAAAATAAAAAAATATAATAACCACGGAAATAGAAAATAACAAATAAAATGAATGTCAAGAGGAATTTAATACTAGAAAGAAACAAGTAAAAAATGCGCCGAAGTTTCTCCGGCGCAATCGAGTTTTCTGTACAGACGCTACTGCGTATAATCAAGGCCACCAAAAATAGATCTGTCTTTCGGTATAATGCTGTATGAGCCGCGGCCCATGAAAATTTAACCACGGCCTGGTGATGGCATGTCCTATATCGTTGCCAGAAGCACGATTATGGCTAACTTTAACCTTAAATAAAATAAAAACTACTGAGGCCAGAGGGCTGCAATTTGGTATGTTTGATGATTGGAGGGTGGACGGTCAACATGCCAATTTGCAGCCCTTTATCCTCGGTAATTCTTAAGATCTGAGGGCGGACAGAAAAAAGTGCGGATAGAATAAAGTGCGGACGGACAGACAAAGCCGGCACAATAGTTTTCTTTTACAGAAAACTAAAAATGACCTAACAACAAACAGATGACAAGAAAAATAATATTAAAATCTCCCTGCCATCATTGTAATCATTATCGTATCATCATCATCACTATAAAAAATAAGCAAAGCAACATCAAACAATCGTCGTGCTATTAATTCTCTGTGCGTCACCCACACCCCCCCCCTCTCTCTCCCATCGCCCCCCTTCCACCCACCCCACCCCACCCAACATAGGCCTAATCCTCCTCTCAACTCCGGAGACCTGCTTTCTGTAAGGGTTCTCAAGAGACGATAGGCCTAAAGACGCGGCGACGCAGACCAGAGGACACTGCCATAGGCCAGTCTTATCCTCTCCTCTTACCCCTTTTAATAACAAGTCTTATGATATTCATCTCATGGGTGAGCTGGCTTCGCTCTCGCGCATGCGCACAAACACATCTCTCTATACACGTCTTCCTCGCGGTCCTGTGTTTATTGATTTTTTTAAAACACTTTTTTCGAGAATGCTGGCGTCAGTAACCTAGACGTTGTGACGCGAGTTTTGGCAGCCATAAATCAATCAGTCAGTCAATTCTGAGATTATAAGAGCAAAGACTAAATTGTCAATTCCGAGATTATAGACGCGAAGGCTAAATTATGGAAATAACAGATATTTATGTATATAAACCAAAGTTAGCATTATATAGCTCATATATAATTTAAAAATTCTGAGAGACGTGAATCGACGAAGGAAATGTGTTTTAAAAAATGAAAATTACAGTCTTTTACCAGGCTTAATAGGCACAGCGTAGAATCGAGACTATCAATAATGATAATTGCCCATAGAAAACCACACACACTCACACACACACATATCCCCACCTTATTAACCAACACTCCGATATCGGTCCCGTGGCTAATTGGCTGATTTAAAGGGCTATTTAATTCACCTTGTTAACGTGGTTTGGAGTGGACTTGGGCAATCAGGACACGAGTGTTGGGAGGAGAGGGAGAGAGGGGGTGGGAGAAGGGAGGAGAGGTCCTATGAAGGACAGAATCCCATGCTTATATCGAAGGCCGAATCCTGTTCTGAGGTCGAGGGGATGAGGGACGTTTGTGGGTTAGGGAAGGGTAGGGGAGGATAGGGCAGCAGGTGGAGGGGGAGGGGAGTGGATCCCATGAGAGATGTAGACTCATAGGATTCTGTAGGATCTGGGGAAGGAGATGTGTCCTAATTGAAGAAAAAGTCCTATTCTAAGATCTCGATGAAGGAATTCCTTTAGAAAGAAACCGTCCTACTCTCTCTCTCTCTCTCTCTCTCTCTCTCTCTCTCTCTCTATATATATATATATATATATATATATATATATATATATATATATATATATATATATAATATTATAGTATATATATATATATATATATATATATATATATATATATATATATATATATATATATATATATATCTAAATATATATATATATATACCATATATATATATATATATATATATATATATATATATATATATATAAAAATATATATATATATATATATATATATATATATATATATATATATATATATATATATATATATATATATATATATATATATTAGAAATTGTGTTGGTAAATAAAAGAAACACAGACGAATGCAGAGAATTCCCAACCGTCCTATTTCAAGTCCTGACGTTCCCAGCGAACAGACTGGAATCTCCTGGATTCTAGAAAGAGCATCGATAACCCAGGGAATTGAGATTCCATCTGCGTTCACCAAATCATGAAAAGTCCTGAGGAAAATTGACAACAAACAGAGTAGCGTCTGACTCACAGCTCTGGCGAAGGTTAGATTTGATTCGAACCCGGGGAAGAGAAGAAAATTCGTCATTGAACTGAATACAGAATTTAAGCGAAAGGCCAAGCAATGGGAGCTATGAGGTCAGTCATCGCTGCAACAGAAATTGACAGTGTAAGGCTTGAAAGGCGTAACGGGGTGAAAACATCGCAGTTGCATTACGAATCAATTGTTATGAGAGGGTGGTCACTCAGATGGAACAGAATATGAAAGGAGGTACAGTAAAAGGAACGAAAGAGGTTGCAGCTAGCGGCCGAAGACACACTGCAAAGAACCCCAAGTAATGCCTACAGTGCACCGCATGAGGTGCACTGACAGCACTAACCCCCTACGGGATAAAAAAAATTCGTCTTAATTAACCAATTATCCTCAAAGACACTCACTGCGCATCGCAAATGACCGCGTACTGCGCAGCTGAAATAAGGACTGCGGTACAAGGTGAATATATATCGGCCTGGGTTGTTAATATGCCAACTGTACCGGAAGCGGTACAGTTGGTAAAATTTGGGTGAAATTTTAATATTCTCGGAAAGATGATGACTGTTGCCCTTGAAGTCCTTCATTACTTCTGTATTTCTTATGATTTTAATCTTCAGTCTATTGTTACCTGTAGAGAGGAGGTTGTATGTATATATATATATATATATATATATATATATATATATATATATATATATATATATATATATATATATATACATATACAGTATATGTGTGTGTGTGTGTGATAAAACTCAATACTCTTAAACACGAGATCTGTGCAGTTCGGCAATAAAAAAAAAAAAAAATTTTCAGTAAAGGACAATTTAAATATTACGAAAAAGGAAGACAGGGAATAATATAGTTCCATATCCTTGCGGTGAATGGTTCTAAGAATTTGTGAAAACGTGCACGCATATACACACACATACACAGATATTTGCTTACGTACGAAAACAAAGACCAACTTGTACAAAAAAAAAAAAAAAAAAAAAAAAAAAAAAAAATATATATATATATATATATATATATATATATATATATATATATATATATATATATATATATATATATATATATATAAACATGAAAATAAACATATCAGAACAGGCACCTAGGAGCATAGATAAATTGAAAAATAAAAAAAATATATAGAGATTTAAATGTAAAAAAAAAAAAAACAAGTGATTAGAAAAAATATAAAATATAGAATATACAATGCACAAAAAGCAAATTAGTAAACAAACATATTAAATATTTATGAATAACACTGTCAAGGAAGTTTATCGACATGCCAATTTGTTTCCAACCGTGATCTGTGTGAAAATCATCGCCAATCGAAAGTCCTCCACATCCCCCCCCGACCTCCCCGCCCCACCTACAGTAAGCACCCTCACCCCCCCTTTTTTTCGCACTAATGAAGCCGACTCTCCTTCACCGCGGGTCGAAATCAAAGCAATTGGTAGCGACCTTGCAATTTCAGGTGGTAATTGCCCCAATCCGATGCTAATTACGAGCTTTAATGAGAGAGAGAAAGAGCGAGAGAGGGAGGAGGGAGGGGATGGAGGAGGGGGGGGGAGGAGGAGGAGGAGGAGGGGGAAAGAGGGGAGGGGAAGGAAAGAGAGAGAGAGAGAGAGCGAGAGAGGAGGCAGATGTGGGTGGGAGAAGGGTTTTGGATGGGGTGGTGGAAAGAGGGGAGGGGAAGAGGAAAGGGGGAGGAGAAAGGGGGGGAGGGGTAAGGGAAGAGGGAAGGAAGGAAGCAAATGGCGTGTTATTACATCACTCCATTAACACTTAATTATACACTTCGCTCTTTCCTAAAAGGGTCGTGGCTGTTTTGGGCCACTTCGCTTGCTTTTACGAGTAACTATGGAGATGATCTGTCTTCTTCTTCTTCCTTCTTCTTCATCTACTTCTTCTTCTTCCTCTTCTTCCTCTTCTTCGCGGGGAACTGTGGACGTTACGCAAGAGATGGCTCTAGCCCAGCGGGATTTATAAAAACAAATATAAAATCTTGACAAACGTCTTGGAGGGGGGAAATGCCTCCTCCTTCTTCTTCTTCTTCTTCAATTGATGTTAGGAAAGATGGACGTCTATTATCCTAGATGCCCATCTAGAAGGGACATCTTCTCAATAACCATTACACATTGCGTCAGATGATCTAGTTGCTCTCGGCGCAGGCCTCGAGGGGACCCACGTCCTGATTGGGAGGTAAATACATTCGACACACAAGGCGTAATATTGAAGATTAGCCTTCACTGCAGGCACTCTGTGTAATAAAAAAAAAAAAAAACATAGATAAAGGATATTTTGGTCTCATTCCAAAATGCCGATGGTCCTCTGCGTGATTTGGTCTTATAAGGCGCAGATTCTATTAAAATACTCTTGAAGGGACTTAATCATTTCTTGGAAACAGAAATACTGTATTTTCGAATTCCGCTGATAACGAAGCACTTTTCACTTGTAATGCCTCTCGGGTGTAAGTTATTCACGAAGTATAGTGAAATGGATATTAAATACAATTTATGGCTTAACATTTGTGAATATTAAAAAAAGTCACAGGGGTATGTAACTATAATTCATATATGTGTGTATGTACATATATATATATATATATATATATATATATATATATATATATATATATATATATATATATATATATATATATATATATATATATATATATATATATATATATATATATATATATATATATATATATATATATATATATATATATATATATATATATATATATATATTATGTATATTCAAGTATAGTGAATTGGATATTAAATGAAATTTATGGCTTTATCTTTGTGAATAATAAGAAAGTTGCAGTGTACGTGACAATAATTCATATATATATAATATATATATGTATATATATATATATATATATATATATATATATATATATATATATATATATACATATACACACACACACAAACACACGTCTCCGTGCGTGAGTACCGACTTGCCGGGAGAGAGAGAGAGAGAGAGAGAGAGAGAGAGAGAGAGAGAGAAAGTGAGCCGGGAGAAAGATATCATGACATGGCCCCCAAACCGCCAATGAAGTTTTCACGCAATGCCCACCGGTAACTCTCTCATAAATTTTCGGTTTGCACAAACACAATTGCAGCCCTTGTTAAGGAGAGACTCACGCCCCCACGCCCTCCCCACCACCCACCACCCCACCACCGCCACTCTTTGACATTGCCGTGTCAAATCCATGAAAAGTAAAGTGAACGGAAAGAATTTGGGTCAGCTTGGTCGAGGCTCATTTTCATAAGATGGTCTGGATGAGAACAATCACACATTTCTCTTTCTCTTTTTTTTTTTTTTTAGTGTTATCAAAGTATATTATAACGAGGGAATGATTACTCACTTGTCTGTCAATCTGTCAATCTCTCTCTCTCTCTATCTTTAGTTTTGTCAAAGTATTTTACAATGCTAGGGAGAGGGTGAATATTTATTCTCCTCTCTCTCTCTCTCTCTCTCTCTCTCTCTCTCTCTCTCTCTCTCTTTTAGCAGTGTCAAAGTATTGTACGATGCTAAGGAGAGAGTGAATATTTATTCACTTCTCTCTCTCTCTCTTTCTCTCTTGAGTTTTGTCAAAGTATTTTACAATGCTAAGGAGAGGGGGGAATATTTACTCACTTCTCTCCCCCTCCCCCCTCTCTCTATCTCTCTCTCCCTCTCTCTCTTCTAGCATTCTCAAAGTATATTACAAAGCTGAGGAGTGAGGGAATATTTAATCACTTGTCTGTCAGTCAATCTCTCTCTCTCTCTCTCTCTCTCTCTCTCTCTCTCTCTCTCTCTCTCTCTCTCTCTCTTATCATCAAAATATAATACAATACGAAACCCGGAGGGGCCATTCCCTCATTTGTCTATCTGTCTATCTATCTATCTATCTAACTATCTATCACAATCTGATAAAATCTATTTTGATACGAATTGAATCAACTTTAGACAATGATTCATTTCTCTACTTATCTTATCTTCTGATAAACTTTCATTTTAGTGAGGCGCCACGGCCTGAAAATCACTCATCTCTCTCTCTCTCTCTCTCTCTCTCTCTTATTCTATCCTTTAGTTTATGATAAAAATATCTCATCCACAATGATTATTTTTTAGGTTCCTTAAATTTTGACAAAATTACGCAAGACCAGTTTATCATAAAAGATAATTTATTAAATTTTGTCGGATTTTGCAAGTCAATTTTCCATAAAGACCAAATAATAAATTATAAATTATATAAATAAAAATAAAATGTTAAATAAAATTATGAATGCGTAGTTTATATTTCAGACTAATTTTGCTCCATTTTGAATAAATCTAGGCGATATAATCGCCATGTTTCAGTATTTCATTCTCTCTCTCTCTCTCTCTTTTACTTCAGTAAATTAATGTGTAATGCTACAAAGATTAAGAAAAAATGGTACTTAAAAACAAATTTCGAACTTCGTCTAGAATCTGGATGGGATACAATGGATATCACGATTATCCATTTGAGAATACCAAATCTCAATTCGATAATAAAAGAAAATCCAACGAATAATTTTAACCAACTCATCGGGTAATAACAAAAACACATTAACAAGTGTAAAACAATAACATCCTGGACGAATAATAACAAATCGTTCAGCTGATAACAAAACTGCTTGAAATCTTTACTATACTCGGGATGTTTTGTTTATCATCCACTTAAATATTTTTATTTATTTTAATAACAAATCATCCATTATATAACAACTACAACCCTGACGGGCTAATAACAGATCATCCACCATATAACAATAGCTACAATCCTGACGGGACAATAACAAATCATCCGCCATAACTACAACCATGGCGGGACAATAACAAATCATCCACCATAACTACAACCATGACGGGACAATAACAAATCATCTACCATAACTACAATCCTGACGGGAAAATAACAAATTACCTACCATAACTACAACCCTGACGGGAAAATAACAAATCATCCACCATAACTACAACCCCGACGGGACAATAACAAATCATACACCGTATAACAATACCAACACAATCATACGCCATATAACAATAACTACACCCCTGACGGGACAATAACAAACCACCCAGCACATACCAACAACCACAACCCTGACGGGACCACAACAAACCGCCCAGCACATAACAAAAACAACTTTCGCTAACAAATTGCCCAAGACCACTTCGAATATGAATAACTACTGACGATCAGAGCGCCCGCGCCAACGGCTTTTAGAGATGACGAAAGGGGGGTTGTGGGGGGGGGAGGTGAGAATGATGGACAGCGGGATAATTACGATGGAAATGAGACGGAAAATGATTGATGGGCGAGAAGAATCTTCTAAAAAAAAAAATAAGAGGAAGATTAGATGAAATCTATAGACGTGCTAACCACCATAGGGATATTATCGCGGCTTATTATGGTAAGCCGTGTTGTTATTGAATAATGATAATAATTAATATTGATACTGGTATATTTTTGCAATTATTATTATTAAGCATACATTAAACAAGTCAAACATAATATGAATTTATTCTGGAGTTCAAATTCCTCCTCAGTGTTTCCTGAATCTGTCAGTCTGACAGAGATTAATGAATAGGTTGGCTCTATAACATTATTTCTCTATTCTTCTTTGGAACAAAATAAAAACACAAGAAATAAATTAATTAATAAACAGATGAATAAACAAATTAATGAATTCACTACTTAATTAACAACCGAAATAATTAATTAACAAATTAGGCTTGGCGCAGAAGTTGCTAATTTGACGACTAACCGGATCCAATTTACATCAACTACTTCCGGGAAATGGAACTTCCCCCTTTCCTCTGCTTTTCCGGAACCAATCAACCACCTTTCAGTGACATCAATGCCCGTCTGGACCTCCCCACAAAAAAAAAAAAAAACTCACAAAAAAATAAGCCCTCAAAAAACACCTAATTAATTCACGATAAGAAACGAGTGTTCCGTCTTTGGTAAGACGCACGATGCCATTATGAGAGAAATACGACGTCCCGGATTAAAAATGGGCCCTCCCGAATTTTGGGATTTTTGGAGTGAATAATACTACTCTCTCTCTCTCTCTCCCTCCAGTTTTTCCAGAGGTTAAACTAATTTGTTTTGATGTCCCTGTTTCTTTCTCTCTCTCTCTCTCTCTCTCTCTCTCTCTCTTCGAACTCGTATTTTGAGAAACTCTCTCTCTCTCTCTCTCTCTTCTTGCAGAGGTTAAACTAGTTTGTTTCGATGTTCCCGTTTCTCTCTCTCTCTCTCTCTCTCTCTCTCTCTCTCTCTCTCTCACTTCTTGAGGAGGTTCTATTTTGTTTCGATGTTTCTCTCTCTCTTTTCTTGCAGAGGTTAAACTAGTTTGTTTTGATCTCTCTCTCTCTCTCTCTCTCTCTCTCTCTCTCTCTCTCTCTCTCTCTCTCTCTCTCCTGGATGATATAGAGCCACGCTGGCTTATGCAAAATATTGAGGTTATTATGACAGGTCCCGTTAATAATAATGAGAGATGGGTGTAAGTAACAAGAGTACAGGTAATTAATTTTATGATCAAGCTTATAATATTGAGAGATGGAGAACTGAAACGAATTTGAGTATTGCTAATAAAAGAGGTCACTTATATATATATATATATATATATATATATATATATATATATATATATATATATATATATATATATATATATATATATATAATTCAGAATTGTAGTAGAGGTGTTATTGTTGTTGTGTTACAGTACAGCTCCTGTTTTTGTTGTTGTTGTAAACACCACATATATAATAATAATATTTTAATAACAACAATCATTCAGTATGGGTAATACATAGTTATATTAGACATATGATGTTCATAATTTGTGTTTATTCACATTCACCGCAATTATGTGGAACTTCCTCTCTTCTTCAGTGTTTCCACGAGTCTTCTAAATTATTATTATTATTATTATTATTATTATTATTATTATTATTATTATTATTATGTCCCTATTTCCTCGAACAAAAATGTTCCTTTACGAAAAGAGAAAAACATAGAAAATTCAAGAAAAATATGATAAAATATAAATGTAAATAAAAGACTACAATCAAATCATATTAGAAACCTAAATATCAACGACAATTTACCCGTCTCAGTGCTCCCAACGCCAAAATGATGGTCATCAATCAATCCTTTAAAAAAAAACTACCATGCATACTTTCCCCGAAGCCCTCATGACAGAAACATTAAAAGAAAAGAAAAAAAATTCATAATGAGAAAGAAAGCAATGACAATTGCGTCAGGGATCTTGCTTTCTCCTCAGTCTAGAGAGAGAGAGAGAGAGAGAGAGAAAGAGATAAAAAAGAAAACAATGAATAATAAAAATAGAGATAAAAAAAAATAATAAATGAGGAACCAGCCATTATGACCTTCACATCGCATCTGAAAGTCAAACGAATTATGAGTGAAAGAAGGAGTTCCTACCCCTTACTCCTCCTACTCCTACTCCTCCTCCTCCTCCTCCTCCCCCACGACGAGAGTGGCTTTCACTGACCTCAGAGGAGGAGCAGAAGGCTTATATGTATCGCTCATGGGTGTGAATTCATGACCTTCGTTCCACATGGGAAAGTCAAAGCTATCGTCATCAATAAAATGTAACACCACATGTCTTCGTCTCTCTCTCTCTCTCTCTCTCTCTCTCTTGCTTGTCTCTTGCTTTCGTCGTCTTCTTCTTTTTCCGCTTCCTCGCGTCTTTCTAAACATTAGACAGCAAGAAGCCACCTCTCTCTCTCTCTCTCTCTCTCTCTCTCTCTCTCTCTCTCTCTCCTAGTTCGTTTTGTTTCCCTTTCCCTCCTTCGCAGCAGGAAATTTGTGTCGTTGATAAAATGTAACACCATATGGCTTCTCTCTCTCTCTCTCTCTCTCTCTCTCTCTCTCTCTCTCTCTCTCTCTCATATTCTTTTATTACTCTTCCTCTTTCTCATTTCCGCAGCACTGAACCTATCTTCCTTTATACGTTATCACACCACATGTCATTCTCGCTGAATCAATTTGTCACAGCTTGTTTCCATTAACTTTTTCTTCCTTAGAGAGAGAGAGAGAGAGAGAGAGAGAGAGAGAGAGAGAGAGAGAGAAAGGCGAAATTCCTAAGCGCACTCTCTCCGTCCGAACCACTCACGGTCTCTCTAAGATGTAAACACAAATGAATGGAGAGACTAAGGTGACCCCCATTCATAATTCTAGGATGGGGTTGTAACACGACTTGTTGTTGTTATACGGAAGGATTCCCACCTTAGAAAAAGAAGCCCTTCCCGACGGTGGGCCGTTACATAACCAACGAGGCCAATTACGGAGTCCCCAAGTCAGGGGAGCTACCGCCTTCTTCGTTCGTCGCTTCCTAAATCTTGATGGCCCACCCACCCCCCAACCCACTCCCAAAAAAAAAGGACATTGAAGAGATATGGATTGGTGGAGTCACGATGTAGGAGAAATAGTGGTGGTTGGTTTAGAGTCGGCCTTATGCCAGCACAAGGCCCGAAGACATTGTGACTTCTTCCTCTTGCCTGGATGCTTGGCAATAAATTCGAGGATTCTTCCTGAATGCAAATTGATTTTGAATGAGTCATATGGCAGAATAATATAATAATCTTTCTTTTCTGCTTGTAGTTTTAACTTTACAATGTATATATATTTTATATACATATATATATAAATATTTATTTATTTATCTATTCATTGAATCTCGTCGTCGGTTCGAATTCTGATACGGAAGGTGAAAGCTTCGTCATTTATTCCTTACTTGGATGGAAGGCTTGTAGTGATAAGCGTATCCAAGAATAGTGCGGGAAATTGGAGAAATTAAGATGTCACTCTGCAAAAATAAATCTATATATATATATATATATATATATATATATATATATATATATATATATATATATATATAGTATAAAAATATATCTATATATATATATATATCTATATATATATATATATATATATATATATATATATATATATATATATATATATATATATATACATATATATATATTGTATATAATAAAAGTGACAAGTGATTCTATATATTCATTTAACTTCATATGATATTACTTCAAAACACTTTTTAAGAATATGTGCGTTTGCGCAAACATTCAAGAATGCATAACCACGTTGAATTAAGTACATTGAGCACATTACTTTCTCCTTTTACACGAAAATACTTAAGTCTCATGCCCTTCGTCTTATGCCTTTCTTAATTAGTGCTCAAAATCTTTCTATTTCTTTATCATTAATATGTGCATTGATTCATTTATGTTTTTATTTATTAGAAATCATTAATTTTGTGTTTCGTCTCATTTTTACGGTAGTATGCCGATTTTTAGGACTTTTTAAATACATATACACTTTCTGCCTTGTTGAAATGTACTTAGACAGTGATGAATGTAGACCTGTTAGGTATGAAAAGTATTTTTATTTTAATATACTTTTTCCGACTTTATTTTCAGTCATGCATTTTCTACCCTGTCGAAATGTACTTAGAAAGTGATGAATCACGACCTGTTAAATATGAAAGGTATTTTCCTTTTAATATACACTTTTCCAGCCTTATTTTTGTCATGCATTTTCCATCCTGTTGAAATGTACTTAGAAAGTAATGGGTCTTCACCCTCTTACATATAAAACGTGCTCATTTTGAATAACAAAATAATAATACCTAACTTTTAAGAGACATCACAACGACTAAACAGAAGCTATCACATAAGACAGGTGATTTTAAAACTCTCCGGACGACAGCAAGTAGCGAACAAAGTCTGAAATCGTAAATCAAAGCCTATAAACAGAAAGGGCTCTAGCAACTCCCCTTGCGTTTCAGTCTTGACAGGTGGGCGTGAGCTCCCTTTTCTCATTGAGAGAAGGAAGGCGTACGCTGTACCATCCCCAAGGTTATTTCACAGACACAGACGCACACACACATACGACGACGACGGACGGACGCACTCACGTACGTACACCCCCAGAAGGAAGCCATTCCCGTGGTCAAGTGGTTATCTAACGCTTAAAAGGTAACTTTTTTTTTTTTTCTAAGGCCTACTGTATGTCATGCGTCTCGGCTTTCCACAATGAGCTTTTCACATAACTTTGAAGTCTCCTTTGGAGGCGAGTTGTGTGTGTTTGTGCCTAGTTTTGTGTAATCACCTGAGAGAGAGAGAGAGAGAGAGAGAGAGAGAGAGAGAGAGAGAGAGAGAGAGAGTATTCCTGGTTGATTTTAAATCTCTGTAATTGGAAGCGAGTAATTTTTACTCGCGTTACTAGGAGGTATATTAACAGATAGAAATTCATTGTCTATTACACTATTACATGCACACACGAGAGAGAGAGAGAGAGAGAGAGAGAGAGAGAGAGAGAGAGAGAGAGAGAGAGAGAGAGAGAGAGAGAGAGAGAAATATGAATTTTGTTTACGTTAAAATCTAGTCTTTTTTCATGCAAAATATTAAGAGTTATGTCAAGATCTTACTATATACAATCACACGCTCCGCATCTTTCTCACATCCAGAGAGAGAGAGAGAGAGAGAGAGAGAGAGAAATTTTCATGTGAGATATTAGGAGTTGCTTGAAGATCTTACTATATACATTCCCACACTATACATCTTTCTCATAGAGAGAGAGAGAGAGAGAGAGAGAGAGAGAGAGAGAGAGAGAGAGAGAGAGAGAGAGAGAGAGAGAGAGAGAGAAATTTTCATGTGAGATATTAGGAGTTACTTGAAGATCTTACTGCATACATTCCCACACTATATATTTTTCTCACACACAGAGAGAGAGAGAGAGAGAGAGAGAGAGAGAGAGAGAGAGAGAGAGAGAGAGAGAGAGAGAGAGTTTTTAAAAAAAGATATTAGGAGTTACTGCAGGATCTACCATATACATTCACACACTCCATATCTTTCTCACATCCAGAGAGAGAGAGAGAGAGAGAGAGAGAGAGAGAGAGAGAGAGAGAGAGAGAGAGACCACCACTGCCACGGGGAACGGCCCAGAAGTGGCGTTGTAGCGAGCACGTCCTAAAGGATGATGGCCTCTTAGAGCGCGCCCGCGCCGCAGCCGCCGCAGCCGTTTCCAAGCGAACTTGGCCTTCGCTACGTTACGTCACACGGCTTAGACTCCTTCCGCGAGCCTGCGAGAGAGAGAGAGAGAGAGAGAGAGAGAGAGAGAGAGAGAGAGAGAGAGAGAGAGAGAGAGAGAGGCTCAAGGCCGATATTCAATTTAAAGTCTTAATTGCCTTGACAAGAAGGGTCAAATTTTGCGCGGCGACGAGCGAGGCCCGATTCTCATGAGAGCCCTCGAGACAAAACGCTGCGAACCAATTGTGAATGTGGTAAAAATGTGGCGGAGTGTTGTGAGCGCGTGACTTTGCAGAGGTCAAATGTGGCTGGCGGAGCGACCGTAGCGGCGGCAGCAGCAGCAGCAGCAGTGAGAGCTCCCTCCCCCTTAAAAGAGGGAGGGAGACAGAACAACCCCCTGGCTCCCTTACATCACCCCCTCCCTCCCTCGACCAATTCCCGTGGTTCTCTTATCCAAACTAACCCGGCACTTCAGAGCTCTTTGAAATTTTACTATTTCGAAATCGCCTCCTGCTGAAGCGGCAGTGTGCTACCCCAAGGGGAGAAGCAAAGGCCATCCCGTTTACCCTACATACCCCTTTCCATCCGTGCACCAGACCCTGTGGTTCTCTGAAAGTTACCTTCCCTCTTAAAGTTACCATTTTCCAAATCACCACTTCTGTATCAGTGCACGTTCACTCTTGTGGTAGGAGTGCGGGGGGGGGGGTGTAGGATCCAAAGTCCTATGGGGCCCCCTCCCCTCCCCTCTCCCACCCACGGGGAGAGGATCCTCTTATCCAGATATAAAAAAAAAACTAAACCAGCACTTCCCACTTCTTGAAGACTTACCATTCCAGCAACGCCTGCGATAAGCTTTAGCAAACTCGTTATAACCGCTCGGCATAACCGCTAACTACAGCAATTCTTGCTCAAGCACCTGTGAAGGGAAAAAAAGGGAGAGGGGAAGTTGGGGGGGGAGAGGGGGTAAGGGGCCCTTACACGTACAGCGGCTAAGGCAGAGGCCTCCTCCTCCCCCTGCTCCTCCTCCTGCTGCAGCGGCATGAGGCCGAGAGCTCCTCCCGAGTTGCTGTTGCTGTTGCTGCTGCTGGCTTTTTCACGTGCAGCACGAAAACCGATGGTGATTTTCCAGTCGCCAGACCAACCCGCCGGCAGCAGATATCCGCCCTTAAGCCAGGGGAGCCGAAGGACCGATCGCGAAAGAATTCCTGGCGAGGGTTAGGCGCTGGACGGCGCGGGATCACGAAACGTCGAGGGCAATATCCTGAAGTGGAGCTCCTCATGGCTGCTGCTTGGTTCCTCCTTCTCCTTCCTCCTCCTCCTCCTCCTCCTCCAACTAATGCTCTTCCAGCAGCAACTAATGCTTTTCCAGCTAAAACTAATACTTTTCCAGCGCCAACTGATACTTTTCCAGCCCCAACTAATGTTCTTCCAGCAACATTATCGACACCGAATATGTCGTAAGTCAGTCACTGGCCCTGAGTTTTCGTCGGTGATATAACCCGTCAAGAGGAGTCTGGATTTAATACGGAAATGAAAATAGTGGGAAATCAGATACTAAATCCTGTAGTTAAAACCACCCTCCATCGGCAACGTAGCCTCCAGACTAATGTCGTTTTCCAGAATCTCCTTCCTTCGGTAAAAATCGAATGAAACCATTACTTTGTCGCAATCTAAAACAGGATAAGCGACTTCAAAACATGTCATTTATTTTCATGGCGCGCACAGTAAACACACAGAGAGAGAGAGAGAGAGAGAGAGAGAGAGAGAGAGAGAGAGAGAGAGAGAGAATAAAAAAAAATCTCAAGTCCGTGGTGTGGAGGTCAAGGAACCCAACCACTGGCCAACACGTTCTCCTCTTCAGCCAGTCCTTCCTTCCTACTACCTCCTCCTCCTCCCCCTCCTCCTCCTCCTCCTCCTCCTCCTACGTCGCCACCCCCTCGCCTCCTTTCCTTACGGAGGGACCTCGTCGCTTCCCACCCCCTAAGGGAAAGTGCTACTAATAGTGACAGTGATTATAAAAATTCACCACTTTCTCACATATTCTGAGACGGCCATTGTACGATTCCCTCCTCGCTTCCTGAGAATGCTTCCTGAATATTTCCTCTTTGGGATTTATTTATCGCTCAGGATGAGCTGCAAGGCTAGTTCCTTCTTCTTCTTCTTCTTCTTCTTCTTCTTCTTCTTCTTCTTCTTCTTCTTCTTATTATTATTATTATTATTATTATTATTATTATTATTATTATTATTATTCCTGAACATTTCATCTCTGTGATTTATCGCTCAGGATGAACTGGAAGACTAGTTCCCTTCTTCTTCTTCTTCTTCTTCTTCTTCTTCTTCTTCTTCTCTAAAGACTAGTTTCTTCTTCTTCTTCTTCTTCTTCTTCTTCTTCTTCTTCTTCTTCTTCTTCTTCTTCTTATTCTTATTATTATTATTATTATTATTATTATTATTATTATTATAAAAAATTACTCATAGTACCGCGAGTCTTAAAATGGAGAATCGAATCCACAGTTATATATACGTACATATATTTAAAGATAAAACCTGTACAGATAGGTTTCGGGAACAGATTCCCGACAGCTATCTGTACAGTTTAATCTACAAATCTATGTACAAATACATAACTATGGATTTGTTTCTCCATTATTATTATTATTATTATTATTATTATTATTATTATTATTATTATTATTATTATTATTATTATTATTATTATTCAGTGACTTCATATTTATTCGGGATCAATAAAAAGGCTATCAATGACCTTTCAACTCCCAGCCCGAGAAGAACCCTAAAAGGGTTTAGGGGTCTGGTTAAACAAATCATTTATAACTGACTGACTAATTACCTTTCAAGAATGTCTTTACAGAAGAATACGTCTGCGCATGCGCAGTAAGGGAAGAGTAGAGCTGAGAGAGATATGATAAAATACAACTACCGTAACCGAACAAGGTAAACAAAAAATGAATAAACAAAACGGTAAACACAAACAAATAGTAAACAGTGAATGAATATGTCAGGAGAATGAATATCAAGGAGCATTAGAACTTTCAGTTATGGAAAAATTTAAGACTTGTAGACTTGAACCTAGAGAGTTCTTATCACTGAAAAATATTCAAAAACTTGAAAATACATTTCAGATCAAAATGATTAGCGCAAAACAAAAGCAGAAGAATGAAGTTCAATGGCGTCGTCTTCAAAGTCAATTAAAATAATCAGATTTATAGCTAGTGAAAATTATATACTCAGCAGAGGTCTTTCGCATTCACAATTGATCCCTGGTCCACTTTATCTGGCGAGAGAGAGAAACCAGATTCGTTGAACAGAACCACCAATATGCAGTAAATGTTCCTCGCTGTCGAACTTCTCAGTTCCAGAGGTCCTTTATTCCTCACACTGTAGGACTGTGTAACAGTCTCCCAGAGGAGGATGTCGTGCTATTGGAACTTCAGAAGTTCAAGCGAAGATGCAATGCATTACTGCCCTAATAATGTTCTTCTTGCATTTTGATACATTTTTATCTATTTATTAATTTATTAATTTATTTTTTAATAAGTGGGGTCTCTTCTTTTTGGATTTCCATTCACTTCCTCTTGCTTCTTCCTAATGAACACCACTTTCTCTGGAAGCTTGAATTTCAAGCTAATAGCCCCTTTGGTGGGTTTGCTCCATACGAATAGGTTACATCTACCGAATAATAATAATAATAATAATAATAATAATAATAATAATAATAATAATAATAATAATAAAGGAAGAAAAAATGGATACACACATTCTGAAACCCAGGGAAGCAACTAGGCTAGAACCTTCCAGACTAAAGGCCTGGCGACAAAACGGTTTTGACTGTGTCTGTGAATGGTTTTTACAATGAAGGAAGGTTTTGATGTATGGCTTTCACTATCAGTTTCGATTTTTTTTTTTTTTTGTCTATATATTTGAGCACGTTGCCATTCCACCATATATCTTGAAATATTCAGGCTCTCCTGTGTATAATAATAGAATATATCCTCGTTTACAGCACACGTTGTGAAATATATTCGTCTTATGCATGATTCTGGAAGTGGAATTGTAGGTTTTTTATGTATAATGAGTTTTTTATTTGCCTGTGTATAAGGCAAAGCGTGTTCCATTTTCAAGTATCGTTTGAAATTAGTTGACGAATTTCAGAATTAAGTGAGATTTGCATATATACTTTCGCCAATATTTCCTTTGGAAGACTGAGAGTCAACACTGGGTAAGTACGGTACGGTACTCTGTAGACCAGGTAACCAACATTATACCAAATGCCTCAATGTATGCACATGCGCGTACACGCTCACTGTAAATATGTATAATATACATGGACACACCCGACTACACACACACACACACACACACACACACACACACACACACACACACATATATATATATATATATATATATATATATATATATATATATATATATATATATATAATATATATATATAAAAAAAAAACCTAGAAAAAAGACTCAGTCTCTTCAACGACAATATGTCTAGACATTTTCCCTTGACAACACAAGAGACAGGACGGTCTGAGAAAGAAAGACACACATGCAGACATCCAGGAAGACATAACCCCCTCCAAAAAACCAATTTGCCTTCAACTATGCAATAAATGCACGTGTAAGCGAAGACAAAAAAAAAAAAAAAAAAAAAAAAAAAAACAAATCCAATCTTTCCTATTTTGATCTTCATTGAGCTTCGACACGATTTCCAAACGGGCTGTTGCCATCGGAGCCTTAGTAGGAAATAATTCGCACCTTTTGCAGGTCGCTTTTAAACCGTCTAAGATCTCAGGGACGATCTTCGACTATTTGTAATTTTCTAAAAAATGCCGAGCGTTTTCTTCATCTCCTGTTGAAGCGAGTGGATGCGCGTGTGACAGAGATTTTGACTTGCAGAATATTCTGAAATACGTTCAGTTTGATTAATCGCTCATAAATTCGACTGAATCTCAGCCTTAAAATGGTACAAACATACCCACAAAACTTTGTAGCTCTGTTCAGTGGTCAAATGTAAGAGGAATTTCAGCATAAAATATTCTAAAATACTAACTTGATTCATGACACACAAATCCATATGATTTCGACCTTAAAGTATTCTAAAATACTGCCATCATTTTATAACTCTCTCTTTTTTTAACGCAAAATAACTGAAGTACAAATTCGACCTTTTATTCTTCTCGACCATACATCGTCAAATGTCAGTTGAGAGAGAGAGAGAGAGAGAGAGAGAGAGAGAGAGAGAGAGAGAGAGAGAGAGAGAGAAAGGATATTCAAGAATATTAAAATTAATGATAATAATATTTGCCAGATTCGTTACCTGAGACAGAGGGGGTGTTGGATATTCATGGAATATTAAAATTAACTGATAATAATATTTGCCAGATTCGTTACCTGAGAGAGAGAGAGAGAGAGAGAGAGAGAGAGAGAGAGAGAGAGAGAGAGAGAGAGAGAGAGAGAGAGTTGGGGGAGGGGGTTACATTCATGGAAAATTCAAAATAACTAATAATACTGATTGCCAGATTTTCTTTTATGCATATTACATTAAAGAGAGAGAGAGAGAGAGAGAGAGAGAGAGAGAGAGAGAGAGAGAGAGAGAGAGAGAGGGGGAATCACAGAACATCCAAAATATTTAATAACGCTATTTGCGAAATTTTCTTTTACGTACTTCACAATGAGCCATACCAACGACTGAGAGAGAGAGAGAGAGAGAGAGAGAGAGAGAGAGAGAGAGAGAGACCCCATGGACGCTTCTAGATCTGTCTTACGGTAATGCTTCGGTTCTAGTTTTTGTCTTCCCCAATTTACAAGGCGCAGCCGCAACTGCTATTTATGTCAGCAGAAATTTCAAATGACGCTTCAGATGACGACAGCAAAAGGTCACAGAGTTGCAAGGGTGCAAGAGAGAGAGAGAGAGAGAGAGAGAGAGAGAGAGAGAGAGAGAGAGAGAGAGAGAGAGAGAGAGAGAGAGAGAGAGAGAAAATTCCTGGGAGTGTCTTTCTCTCCTGGGGCGATTCACAGTTGGTGAGAGAATTCGTGAGGAGGTGAGTGGGCTCTCTCTCTCTCTCTCTCTCTCTCTCTCTCTCTCTCTCTCTCTCTCTCTCTGCTACTGACGTTCCTTTTGCATTACTTAGAGGTATCATCACGTACTCGTTAGGGTTACTTAAAAAATAAAATAAAAATAAATCCATTGCCAACTAAATAATCAATAAATCAATAAACATACAACTTAACAATAAATATATAAATATAAAACTTAATAAATAAAAAAAAATAAAATTCTTTATTTTTTTGCATTCTATTGGAGGGGTTGTACAATATATATGATATACAGTATCAACATGGAGTTATATTAACGATTTCAGATCGTGCATAATGATAATTATTGTAATGAGTGTCATTATCATCACCGTTATCATTATTGCAATGATTATTTTTTATAATTATTATTTTTATTGTCGTTGTTGTTACTGAGGATACAAAATGAGTAATTATGTTACTGTTACAATTTAGGTACGAAATAAAAGCTGTATTATTATTATTATTATTATTATTATTATTATTATTATTATTATTATTATTATTATTATTATTATTTATTTTTTTGAGTTTGAAGCGCGTTATAAATTAAATAATATCATTGTCATTATTGGAGAAATACAACCGCACTGATATGAGTTATCCCTTAGCTGTTATTATTATTATTATTATTATTATTATTATTATTATTATTATTATTATTATTATTAATCTCGAGTAAGTTACAAATTGCATAATATTACTGATATTATTGGAGATATAAAATCTGGATTGATACGAGTTATCCCTTAACAATTCAGCCTATTATTATTATTATTATTATTATTATTATTATTATTATTATTATTAATAGACTCGAGTGAGTTAGAAATTGAATAATATTACTGATATTATTGGAGATTATTAACCAAACAAGGAAACAAGATATACACAGGAATCTTGTGGGTTTCTCTTTCCATTATTATTATTATTATTATTATTATTATTATTATTATTATTATTATTATTATTATTATTATTATTATCATTATTATTATTATTATTATTATTATATTCTCCTCACTACCCTACATTATACGAAACAATGCCAACACAAAACAACATAAAAACACAAACACAAACAAATGCATTTCATTTCCATGACTTGGAGTCATGTGGAGGAGCGCTTGTTATATTCCTGCCTTCAGGTAACTCTGTGTTCTTATTAGCTCCAGTCACGCGCTCCTTCTTAAGCTCCAAGCAAAAGGAGCTAAGGGCTGAGGCCATTTGAAATTCGTAATAATAATAATAATAATAATAATAATAATGCTCCAGTCACGAGCTCCTTCTTAAGCTCCAAGCAAAAGGAGCTAAGGGCTGAGGCCATCTGAAACTCGTAATAATAATAATAATAATAATAATAATAATAATAATAATAATAATAATAATAATACTTAGGGAATGACTCATATTAGTACAAATTTTATCTCTTCAATAACAAATATCATTCAATCTCTACCTCAGCCAGGGGATCGATCCCACGCCTCTGAAATGAGAGGGAAGGGCGCTACCAACGACCTGTGAGGGTCAGCTGCTGTCGGCCTTACCTTTTACATCAAGAGTCCTGGGATCGATCCGATGCGAGTTAGAAATTTATATTACACGCGTGATTGTGTGATGATTGTTTCCATAACAATATTATCATATCTTTGCATTACCTTTCTACAAGAACCTAAATTCAAAAGCAATGATTGATCTGATGAAAAATTGGCGACGCAATTAGTAAGGTCACTGATGTTGGAAATATAGATAACGAGAAATTACAAGCTCGAGGGTTAACTGCTTGGTCCATCCCTCAGGATATTCACTTCCAGAATGCGGAATTCTCTGGACTCCTCTGTACTTCCCGACGTCATTTATGCCCGTCTCGGTTCCCTCATAAAGAAAAAAGTTTATTGGATAAAGGGAGAAATGTTCGATTTCTTCATCCATCACGAAAAAAATTATGAAGGAAAGAAAGTGAGAATTCAAATAGGACCCCACTTAGTGAGAAGGAAAAAAAGGCTGAAATGTTAAGAGGGGGATTATTCCCAAGGTTCTTTCCCATCCTGACGGTGCAAATAGCCCCACCCCCGCCCTCCTTCCCTATCCCTTCCCCAAACCCCTACCCCTGATAAACACCTCCAAGCGAATTCAGGCTTTATTTGCAGACGTATCAATCACCGCGTTTTCCGCGCCGGCAAATACGCGCAGTTGAACGAGCTGCCTTCGCCAAACAGCGCCTCTGAATGACCTGTTGAAACAGCAGCAGGAGCTCATGGCTGGCTTCGATTTTACAAAATGGGGCGGGGGGGCGCTGAAAAGACTGGGGAGGGGCATGAGAAAACTGGGGAGGGGGCCTGAAAAAACTGGGGAGAGGGCCTGAAAAAACTGGGAGAGGGCCTGAAAAAACTGGGGAGAGGGCCTGAAGAAACTGGGGAGGGCCTGAAAAAACTGGGAGAGGGCCTGAAAAAACTGGGGAGGGGGCCTGAAAAAACTGGGGAGGAGGCCTGAAAAAATGGGGAGGAGGGGCCTGAACAAACTGGGGGGGGGCTGAAAAAACTGGGGAGAGGGCCTGACAAAACCTGGGGAAGGGGGCCTGACAAAACTGGGATGGGCCCTTAAAAACTGGGGAGGAGGCCTGAAAAACTGGGGAGGGGGCGTGAAAAAACTGGGAGGGGGCGTGAAAAACTGGGAGGGGGCCTGAAAAACTGGGGAGGGGGCCTGAAAAAACTGGGGAAGGTGCCTGAAAAAACTGAGGAAGGGGGCCTGAAAAAATGGGGAGGAGGGGCCTGAAAAAACTGGGGAGGGGGGCTGAAAAACCAGGGGCCTGGGGGTTGCCAAAAAGTGAGGGTAGGTTGTCGTTGGAAAAAAAAAAAAAGGTGGGGTTACACGAAAAAATTAAAGGGGTGTGGAAGAAGAACAGGGCAAGGGGAGGGTGAGTAGTTGTTAAAATACCCACAATAAAAGAGAATCAAAGATGGGGTGGCGTAACAGGTGGGAAAAGTGGCTGAAATATATAAATTAAGCTGTTTAGACTAGATTGGCCTTATGCCAGCACAAAATAAGAAAGGGAAACCTTAATAATGAAAGCAAGTGGTGAGGACTTTAATTAAGAAAATCTCCTTTATTCTACAAAAGGAGGCGGGACAGGCACGTCATTAAAAGTGGGTGCAAATGTTTCACCCGACATTCTAATGAATTAAAAGGCTATCACCCTTTTCATTCAGTAATCATTTCCATTCATAATTACGCTGCTCCTCTAGTTTCCGTTTCCTCTCTTGGATGGGTGAATTCTAATCCCATAATAATAATAACATTAATAATGACAATAACAACAACAGGTGTTATACTCATTAACTTCTTCTACCTGGCGTCGATTAACCTTCCAACCTTCGAGTCCAATTTTCGTTATATAAACCTGGTCTTCTGTCTTCCACAAACAACTGAATCATCACCTTTTGTTTCGATCGGTTTTGTTCTCGCTAGGGGGGAGGGGAGGGGAAAAAGGGGGGGAGGGGGCAAGGACTTTCCGATGTGAGGCCATCGGCAGAGGGAGAAAAAGATTGTGAGAGAGAGAGAAGAGAGAGAGAGAGAGAGAGAGAGGAGAAAAAGTCCACAGACTTAATGCAGTGTGCTTCCTTGTCATCAGAAACAAGGCAACAAGAAAAAGGAAGAATTCAGTCATGCGCAAATCGACTTTCAAGGTTTCGTCAGGGAGAGAGAGAGAGAGAGAGAGAGAGAGAGAGAGAGAGAGAGAGAGAGAGAGAGAGAGAGAGAGAGAAGGAATTCATGTGAGGAATTCGTGGATCGTTGTTAACTGGAGATAGAAACGTGAGACAGGTAGTGTAAAATAAATTTATGTACAATAGCCCAGATTGCTATAAAATGGCAGAATTGAGAGAGAGAGAGAGAGAGAGAGAGAGAGAGAGAGAGAGAGAGAGAGAGAGAGAGAGAGAACAAAACGAGTCTATATAAGAAGTGCAAGGATCGTTGTCAATAAGATGATCAAATAGATTCCAGAGAGAGAGAGAGAGAGAGAGAGAGAGAGAGAGAGAGAGAGAGAGAGAGAGAGAAAGAAACGAGTCTATATAAGAAGTGCAAGGATCGTTGTCAACAAGATGATCAAATAGACTCCAGGAGAGAGAGAGAGAGAGAGAGAGAGAGAGAGAGAGAGAGAGAGAGAGAGAGAGACTCTCTCTCTAATGTACTGAATCAAGATTATTGTATATAATTTAATCCGGTATATTAACCCACCCCTCTCTCTCATTAGAAGATTCTATTATATAATACAGTAGAAATTATCTGTATAAGTTATCTGTATCTCGCTGAGGCAAAAATAAGTTTATCATAGGACATTTCTGTCATCATATGAAGTTTATCAAACGTAAGTAATATCCCCCCTCTCTCTCTCTCCCTGGAATCTATTTATGATCATCTTACTGACAACGATCTTTGCACTTCTTATATAGAGTCGTTTTGTGCTCTCTCTCTCTCTCTCTCTCTCTCTCTCTCTCTCTCTCTCTCTCAATTCTGCCATTTTATAGCAGTCTGTGACTATTGTGCATAACTTTATTTTACACTACCTGTCTCACGTTTCTATCTCCAGTTAACAACGATCCACAAATTTCTCACATAAATTCCTTCTCTCTCTCTCTCTCTCTCTCTCTCTCTCTCTCTCTCTCTCTCTCTCTCTCTCTCTCTCAGTGCGAAGAACATCCAAACACAGGCACAACTACCGTAAGCAAGACGGCGGGGCGGGTGCGTTTTCAAAAATGGAAGCCAATCTCCAAACGAACGGAGCTGTGTGTATGCGTGTGCCAGGAACACTCCAACACCGACGACACAAAGCCCAAGGTTATGGTACACCGTCGGTGCAACGGGAAAAAGCTACTCTGGCCAGCTTGCTCATTTTTGCTTATTCACTTCCAACGCGGGGCCTCTCTGAGGGTCCAAAACAACGAGGCAACTAACTGCCAATGCAGGTAAGATTTGTGGTGTTGCATTTTTACTTTATGCTTATTGTTACGTTATCGACGCTCATTGACTTTCAAACGCATCTCTGCGCTTTTGCCAGATATAGGTAGCTGTTACGACGCAGAGGAGGAACTGTTATCAATGGATATTGGTTTCATTCATAATTATTGGTTACTATTGCATTTTTGTCTTCCGCATTGTTATCGGTGTTTATTAACTTTCAAATGCATCTCTGCACTTTCACCAAACATGGGTAGCTGCTGAAACGCGGAGGAGTAATTGCTATTAATGGATAATGGCTTCATTCTTGATTGTTGTTCGTTTCCTTCAGAACTATTGCGGCAAATCACTTTCAGAGCACCTTAGCAAAGTTTCCTAAAGAAACGGGTACCTGGGAGAGCGCAGACCTTCAATTCGTATACCTGTAATCTCACTTCAATTGCAGCTTTGTAAAGCTACTGAAAATTACATAAATTGCAAAGCAAATTTGTTACTAGTACATACTACTTCATATACAATTACGAAGAGCTTCTCAGATAATTGTTATTGGTGTATATGCACATCATATAAACACAGGTCGCTAACTTAGCAAACGGGTAACTCTAAAAACAGATAGGTTCTTCTTAAAGGATATAAGTAGCTGTTACTTAAGATCAGTAGCTATCTAAGCATTTTCTCTTTAACTGCAACTCTGCAAAGGTAGCTACCAAAATGCACTGCCAACTAACCCCTCCCCAAAAAAAGTGACAGACAAGACAAATAAGATTAGCTGCTACTTTAGCATATTCAGCACAAATGTAGCTCATAAAAGCAGCATAACAAAAGTTACCACCTGTCAACCCAGGCATAGGAGTGGAAAAACATATGAACCTGCCAAAAACATTTGCAGCTGTCAAGAGACTAGGTAGCTGCCAAAACGCAAGAGGTAGCCGCCAAAGACACATAGGCAGCTTGAGAATATTAGCAGCCATTAAACCACTTTACACTGGTTAACTGCCAAACCACACAGGCAGGCGAGGGAACGCAGAAGTGCATGGCAGTTGAGAAGTGTTAAATTATGTTCTCACCCCGAGAGAATTTACTTAGGAAGACAAATGTTCAATGTGATATTGACACTGCCTGTTAGCGCAGGCAAAACTCACAGGGGTGATGAAAATAAGCAAAAGTTAGAACCGATATCAAAGATGTTTTGTCAAATATTGAAGTCGATATTCAAATGAGACAAGTTCTACAGGCAC
>NC_089777.1:22616536-22626536 GCF_040412425.1 Macrobrachium rosenbergii | reverse complement strand
CACACACACACAAGTATATCTATAAAAACACACCTACATACATGAGTGTGTACCAATATATATACGGTTGTTCAATGCATACATATATACACAAACATTACATGTGTGTGTGTATGTATATATATATATATATATATATATATATATATATATATATATATATATATATATATATATATATATATATATATATATATATATATATATATATATATATATATATATATATATATATTATTACAATCTTCCGCCACCAAAACTAGAAGTCGTTATCCTTATGAGGGGAGGCGGAGACCACTGGCCACCAGACTTTCCCGTGGTATCGCTAAGGGTAATAACCTTCCGCTATTCCCATGCCACTTCCAGTCTCTCTCTCTCTCTCTCTCTCTCTCTCTCTCTCTCTCTCTCTCTCTCTCTCTCTCTCTCTCCCCTGTCCAACGTCCTGCGAGGCGGAGAACCTTAATATGAAAATCTTTCCATTGTATGAAGAATCCTCTCTCTCTCTCTCTCTCTCTCTCTCTCTCTCTCTCTCTCTCTCTCCTATTTTAAACAGTTTGGCTTTTCATGAACGTGTTCTTTCTTATGCCTAATTTGATCTCTCTCTCTCTCTCTCTCTCTCTCTCCTATTTTTAACAGTTTGGCCATTCGTTCACGCGTTCTTTCTTGTGTTTTATTTGATCTCTCTCTCTCTCTCTCTCTCTCTCTCTCAATTTAAACAGTTTGAGTATTGACTAATAGAAATTCTTTCCTATCTTTCTAAGAGAATATCAACTACTTATTAATTTTTTTTGTCTCGCTTACTCTAGTATTAAGTTTGGGCAATTCACGCAGGTAAACTATTTCTCTCTCTCTCTCTCTCTCTCTCTCTCTCTCTCTCTCTCTCTCTCTCTCTCTCTCTTCCATTTCGAAGTTTTTAAACACCAACACTAACTGATCATCAGCTTCCTATCCCTCGTTCTCTTAAGTACTGAGAAGGGTGACTTCTTACGGATTATCTAATCTCTCTCTCTCTCTCTCTCTCTCTCTCTCTCTCTCTCCCACACTTCAGATTGCAAAAAAAAGAGGAAAGAAATACAATAAATATATACTTATTGTTCTCCTAAGCATACCAGCATTCCAAACTGGACGATATCAGGAGACATGTCTCTCTTCTGGATGGCAGAGTCTTAACAATCTCCATCCAGAAGAATAAAAAAAAAAAAAACCAACAAATAAAAAAAAACACGCTTAGTCATCCCGACTTTAAAACCATTCTACATTTTGGCCAGTAACCTATTCAGCGCCCTTATTATGTAAGAATGCCATTACATGAATAATTTTGGCTTGGCGTTGCCACGACCGGGTATGAGATGAAGAGAGAGAGAGAGAGAGAGAGAGAGAGAGAGAGAGAGAGAGAGAGAGAGAGAGAGAGAGAGAGAGAGAGAGAACTTACCTCGGATAAAAGGTGTCTTAGTTCTCTCTTCAGGATTTTGTTTGGTTTTTGGTACCATTGGTTAAAGTTTTTTTTTTGTATAATCACACATGTATATATATACATGGTATACATGTTCCAAGAGCGAAAGAAAATGTATTATTTAGCTGTGAACTTTCTTTGTGTACTGTACAGCTGTGATGCTATCCTTCCGTACTGGATGAGTAACTTTGCTTCTAAGCTAAACCTCCGTTTTAAATCTCCCACAGCCCAAATCTAAATCTGTTTTAAATCTCCCATAGCCCAAAGCTAAATCTGTTTTAAATATTCCGCAACCAAGGCTAAATCTCTGCTTTAAATCTCCCACAGCCCAAAGATAAATCTGTTTTAAATCTCCCGCAACCAAAGCTAAATCTCTGTTTTAAATCTCCCAGAGCCTAAAGGTAAATCTCCACTTTAAACCTCCGTTTTCGACCTCCCGCAACTGAAGCAAAATCTCCGAGTTAAATCTCCCGGAGCCCAAAGCTAAATCCGCTTTAAATCTTCCACAGCCAAAGGGTAAATCTCCACTTTAAATCTCCTGCAACTAAAGCAAAACCTCCGTTTTAAATCTCCCTCAGCCCAAAGGTAAATCTCCACTTTAAATCTCCTGCAACTAAAGCAAAACCACCGTTTTAAATCTTCCTCAGCCCAAAGGTAAATCTCCACTTTAAATCTCCCGCAACCAAGCAAACTCTCCGTTTCAAATCTCCCTAAGCTAAAGAAAAATCTCCATTTTAAATCTCCCGTAGTCAAAGCAAAATGTGTTTTAAATCTCCCTCAGCCCAAAGCTAATCCCCCGTTTTAAATCTCCCGCACTCTAAGCCATATCACGGTTTTAAATCTCCCTCTCGATCGGGTTCGAAATCACGGCTTTAAATCCCCGACCTCCTGCGATCACGGTTGGCGATTCCCACCGACTCGAAACGAGTTACGGCGGAAGGGATAAAGATAGTTGTCACGGTAATTAAAGCTAATGGCTGAGAATGGTTGCACGGAGGAGGATGTGGCTGGAGGAGGGGGGGGGGGGGAGGGGTGGGAGGGGAGGAGCGGACTGACAGACTGACAGTCTCACAGGCTGACGGACGGACTGATAGAGGGACTGACAAACGGACGCTTGCGTAACGCTTCCCGGAGTCGGTTCTTTGAAAGCTTTCCTAATTGACGGCTGAGACTGGAAGAAGTCCGTAGCTTCTTTATCAGCCAGTCTTTCCTTATTAAGGCCAGATATTTATTCCTTACTATCAGTTATTTTTTCCTTATTACCATAAATACTTTCTTTCCTCCACAGGCGTCGATTATCATTAGATATTTCGACTTTTGTTTTTATAAATAAATCAAATCTCCAAAATCGCCTTTATTTTATCACTTACTCTCTCCTATTCCTTCTTTCTTCAGTTTTACTCATTCTTCCCTAATCATCATTCACTCATTCCTATTTGTCATTCACAGTTCACAAGCTTCTTTCCGCTTTTCTTATACCGTTCTTTCCATTTAAACTCTCTATTGTTCCCAGCCATGTGAAACCCTTCAGAAATTATACAAATGAGATACAAAAATAAAAAGGTCTGCATCACACCTTAGGAGAATCAAGGTACAATGATGATGTAGTTTTACTGGACTCAGCTCTCTCGGCGGATGGTCACGAGAGAGAGAGAGAGAGAGAGAGAGAGAGAGAGAGAGAGAGAGAGAGAGAGAGAGAGAGAGAGAGCACCCCAACAGACAGCAAAAGTTGCCGCGGAATCACCTCGAGTTAAAAAATGAATGGAAAATACTTGCACCTTCAGATTCACCCTTCCTCGATCAACCCCTGAAGAAAAAAAAAAAAAACAAAAAATACAAAAGGCGAACGCAAGACGACACGCACAGTCAGGAAACGAAGGTTAATTAGAGCGTGATTCAGGGGCCACTTTCCCTACCTGCAGGAGGAAGAGGTCTCGAGATGAGCGAAGGCGTCAGAAAGATTTCAGGTGTCATGTCCTTTGTCTCTGAGATGGTAGGTAATCTCTGGGCCGCAGGAAGTGCACTCCATGTTCGCTGTGGAGTGATAGTTTATCAACTCCCCTGGAGTTTAAATCCAGGGAGAAAGAGTGGGGTGGAATGTAGGGTTAACGTCCCCACCTAGCCCTCCCCAGCCCCTTCCCAAAAAAGAGGGGGGTGGGGGCGGATTTGAAAATCTGACGCAACACTGAGCGATCCGTACAAGTATCAATGGGCCGTACTAACACCCCGAAACCTAACCAAGTAAAAATCTAACGAGCTGACGTCAGTCACGCCTTTTGGTTTTCAAGATGACGGGAGGGGTCACTGCCCTCCCTCCTTCTTTTATGCATCGACGAACGCACAAACAAAAACAATTGCAAAATCATTCGGTTCCACCAATTGTGAATTCTTGTTGACCACGATTTTATTCCTCTAATTTTCGGTTTAATCTTTGTTGTTACTTACACGAGGAAATTATGTCTTTGGTGAGGTTCATCTGTTATCTAGATTACGCAAAACGTTACGAGTGGATTTTCACGAAACTTTTACCAAAGGTAGATTTTGGGACAGTTAGGACTGTCACTTTCGGGAGAAACGGACCTGTTGGTGGTGGATTGCCTAGCACTGGTGGAGGTTTGCAGCCTTCCACCGCTCATTGATTATTGCTGTGGTTATTATTTTTTATATTCAAATATTCATGTAATTAATCCAAAGGCCAAGGAAATAAAATGATGGTCAATAAAAAAAAAACAAAGAAGAGATGAAGATGAAATTAAAGAACATTTCAGTAAAATAAAAGCATCATCATGAAACTTTTTATCTTGAATGTTTCAGGTCTTCAAAAGGACCTTAATACGTTTTTTTTCCGGTGAATATCTGAAACATTTAGGAAATATTTTATAATCATACACTTTTATCTAAGGTGATGTGACCGAGCCAGAAATAGCTATCCAACTCGAACTGGTCCAGAGTTAAGAAAAAAAAAAAAAAAAGTCTAAGTCAGTGGAATTCTCTTGTGTAAATTATGACGAACGAACCTTTCGAAACGGTATACGTTAGGAGATTCAGAAATGACTTAAGAAAGCAACACTACCCTAAAATGGAAACCTGCGCTATTTGCAAAATTTTCGAAATTGAGATATGCCTCCTACTGGGCTCGTGAAACACTAATACACAAGTTACTGCAGTTTCAGAATGATTCTTCAATGCTTTCCACGAGTATTTAGGGGGTCCCATTTGCAGTATCTGCAAAATCAGTAGTAAGGCAAGGGAGTACCTACCATTTTTCAGTTTTGTATTTTTGCAGCTACTGCAGTCTTCCATTTCAGGGCGGAACAGAATTTTATTTACATTACAATACCAATTAGATTGCGAGGTATGATACTTGAATGTATTTTCAACGAAACGACTTGATGTCTGCACGTTTACATTTACAAATTGTTTAAGATATGCAATAAGAAGATATTTATTACCACAGAGAACTCGTCGCTAGGGACACAGGAAGAATGTTTGAAAACGAGTTGTTCGTTTGAATGAACAAATTTGCCTCATAATCTTTGGAGTTGCTTCTTTCTTTTTTGGGTCAATAACAACAACAACGAGAACAACAACATAACAACAAGCAACAAAAGATGCTGAGCAAGAGGAGTCAGAAATTCGTCTTAATAAACAAAATTTATGGTGGGAATAGAACTTCATTCCATATCTCTTGAGAGAGAAAAAGGAAAAGGAAATGTTACTTTTGTACACATATGCACATACACACACACACACACACACACACACACACACATATATATATATATATATATATATATATATATATATATATATATATATATATATATATATATATATGCAAAGAAGGAGGATTCAAGATGGCGACCAACACATCTAACGGACCCTAACTGTAATTGGATTAAGACGGCCTTATGCCAGCACGGGCTCTCTCTCCCTTCCCAGCAGCCTACAAGACAGGTAAGGAAGGAAAGGAGAAGGGGTATGCCAGGGAGGGGAAGGGGGCGAGGGAGGGGGCAGCAGGAAGGGCAAAGGCCCCTCGCAGGTAAGTGTGGTAGTAGTAGCAGTAGTAACAGAAGTCGAGAGTACAGGTGTGTGTAGGTGTTTCAGGTAGAGAGAGAGAGAGAGAGAGAGAGAGAGAGAGAGAGAGAGAGAGAACTGGCTAGAGTTTCGACTAGTGCGTCTGGTATGTTTGGGGAGGGGGGAGGGTGGATGGATCTAACGGTATTGGGGAAAACTGGATTTCGGCATTCAAAAATTTTTCCCCGAAACAGGGGGAGAGACACAGAGCTAAATAACCTGCGCGCCTGCGCGCCACCCATCCAGACACCACTGACCAAATAAACCGACACTCGTTGGCGGACTCGAATCGAGTAGTTGTTGGGGGGGGGGCAAAGGGAACTCGAACCTCTCTCACTCGAATGAGCTAATTCGGTAGATGTACTGAAGAAGCAACATGGGGCATTTCATATTTATTTTGGAAAGAGGCCTGGGTGGGCATTGCTGCCCATAGTCATCTTTGGGCATGAAAGAAATCTGTAGGCTTGAGGTTGTCTCTCCTGCGTAATGAGAAAACACAGAGGGAGAAAGAGAATCACAAGTTCTTGATTAATTCCGTTCATTTTTATTTAATTTTTCTTCGAAATGATCAAATAATTGTTAGGATGACGATGTATACCGATGAAATGACTTAAAATTGAGGGAGAAAAAACTGCAGGAATCAAATAATTAGAGACTAATTTCTTGGTGATGGGATATGTGTTCATGAATGCACACACATACACACACATAATATATATATATATATATATATATATATATATATATATATATATATATATATATATATATATATATATATATATGCATAAACAAAAGGACACCCCAATTCACACTTGATATGAAACGTACCAATAAAATGAACAAACTTTTAAGCGGAAGTAATGACTGAATATTACACAAAATACATAATATAGTTTCTCCTTAAAAACCCTTTCAATTACAATTTCCAGGAAGTTAGGCAAAGTCTTAATAAACGAGCTCCCATTTAAAATCACGACCAAATGACTTACAAACGCCAGTTCTCCTCATTCCAACTGGAAGGAGATGAATGGAAATGATGGTGAAGGTGAAGGTGATAGTGACACGGGCCAAAGAGTGTGAGTGATGAGGTTCAGTGGGGGAGAAGAATGAGTTCCTCATGTCGGAAGCTAAAAAAGGAATTTAGCGTTTCGGGAGACAAATGGCTACATAAAATGAGGTGCGAATCAGAAATGAAAAGAGAGAGAGAGAGAGAGAGAGAGAGAGAGAGAGAGAGAGAGAGAGAGAGAGAATAAACAGACGAAAAAAAAAGAAGAATATAAGGAGTTTGTGGCGTGGGAGCGGTCAGTGACCTCCACGTGGAACGAGTGAGCCACACCTCCTTCTTCCCCCCAAAATTCCCCTCCTCCTCCTCCTCCTCCCTTTCCTCACCAGGATAAAACTTCTACTCTCTTTACCTGTCCCTCTCACACCTCCCTCCCTCCCCCACTCACTCACCACTCTCTCTCTCTTTCCTTACACAAACACATCCTTCCTTCTACCCTTCATTTCTTCCAAACTTCTCAATATCAGTTCCCGTTCTCTTCCTGTGTATCCTTCAGTCGGGCCCTGTGGCACCCCATGTCCCTTCCTCCTCCTCCTCCTCCTCCTCTTCCTACTATACAGGAGCTGCTGCCACTGATCTGAATATATAATGTTATGCACCTGCCGCGGCATGCCTATCATAGCCGCCTAAGGCCCTATTCCCTAATCCTACTGCCCTTAACCCTCCCCCCCTTCTCCAACTACCCTCCATCCCTTACTCTTACTTACTGCTCCATCAACCCACCTGGACCAACTCACTGTCCAAACTCGAGCGCTCTGTCGGAGGAATCCGGCCTGGCCAAGACAAGACAAGCTCGCCGTCGTTGATTGCAGCAGGATCAGAAGCAGGAACACTAGCAGGAGTAGGAGCAGGAGCAAAAGCAGAGAGGCAGGAGGACGAGGTTGCTAACCTAAAGAAACGTCGGAGATCCATCAATATGGCAAAGGCTTCTTCTTCTTCTTCTGACTTCGAGTCGTCTATCTGACTTCGTGATGTATGTAACGTAGGAGGCAGACGACTCTGGATTTGGTCGGAGTTTTGGGGCGTTGTTGGTCAGTTTTGGAGGTGGACATTTTTTTTTATGTTAAAAAATATTTTTGTTGGATGTTATGGTAAAAGAAGCTCTTGTTTTGTCAGTTTTTTTTTTTTTTTTTTTTTTTGGTTTCGTTGGATTTTCAGCTGATAAAGATTCAGATTCATTTGATGTTACAATATAAAAGTTTAACTTTCGTAGGATTCATAAAAAAACAAACTCTGATTTTGTCGGAAGCTTTAACCTGAAGTTTATAGTTCCTTACCATTTCTGGCGGAAAGCTTTCAATTTCATTAGAGGCGCTTTGGTTTCGCTGAAAGTTTCACCGAATAGATTAGGTCTGGTCTGATGTTTTTTTTTAGGCAATTTGGAAAGTTCATATTCTTCTGGAAATTTTAATGGCAAAAAAAAAAAAAATAATATATAAAATAAAAAACCTTTGGTTTTGCCATCATTTTTTGTTGACAAATCTGAGGTTTGTCTGATTTTCTGGGAGAAAGTTTAAAACTGTTTTTGATGTTTCAGTTTCGTTGGATGTTTTAAAAGCGTAGTTTCAGTTTCGTTGGATGATTTGGTTGGGAAGTTTCAGTTTCACTGGAGGTCCGGGTTGGAAAGTTTCAATTTCGTTGGATTTTTGGGGACAAGGCTTTGGATAAAAAGTCCCAGTTTCGTTGGAGGTTTGGGATGTGCAGTTTCAATTTCGTTGGAGGTTTGGGATGCGCAGTTTCAATTTCGTTGGAGGTTTGGGATGCGCAGTTTCAGTTTCGTTGGAGGTTTGGGATTGCGCAGTTCAATTTCAGTTTCAGTTTCAATTTCGTTGGAGGTTTGGAGGTTTAGGATTGGGATGCGCAGTTTTCAGTTTCAGGTTTGGAGTTTCTGGAGGTTTGGGATTGCGCAGAAGTTTTCAGTTTCATTGGAGTTGGAGGTTTCGTTGGAGGTCTAGGCTGGGAAGTTTCAGTTTCGTTGAATATTTTGGATGCTCAGTTTCAGTTTCGTTGGATGTTTCGGATGGTTAGTTTCATTTTGGATGTCTAGGACGCGAAGTTAATAATAATAATAATAATAATAATAATAATAATAATAATAATAATAATAATAATAATTAAGCTTTGCTATTTTATTTAAAGTAAGTCTTGAGTTTTATTATTATTATTATTATTTACGCCGATACACATTTATCTGTAAGAAACAACCTTTCAGCAGACTGAACGTTTATAATTTTTATATACGGAAATGGAACACAAAGAGAAATAAATTAAATCACACATGGCAGCACAGATTTTTACCACCTGGTCTAGAAGCAAGAGCACGTGCCAGCACGAGGCTGATTTAATCTCAAACAACAACAACAACAACAACGAAAGCAAAGATAAGAAATAACAAGTAAATATTTAAAGATCAATAAACACAAATAAAAACATAAATAAAAACAGTAAACAGGAATAATAAAAATCATGACGAATGCATCTCTTTAACCCCCATCTTCATTGACTTCCCAGAGCAATGGCCGTGCTGGCATAAGGCCAACTTAACTCAACAACAACAATAAACACTCGATTTCACGCCCCCCCCCTCGACTTCAAGTTCCACACGAGAGGAGCCTACGGTAAAGGATGCTCGCGTTTCAAATACTGGCATTATTCGAATACTGGAATGATTCAAATACTGGAATGATTCAAATACTGTGAATCATTCGAATACCAGAATGATTCAAATACTGGAATGATTCAAATACTGTAATCATTCGAACACTGGAATGATTCAAATACTGTAATGATTCAAATACTGGAATAATTAAAATATTGTAATCATTCGAATACTGGAATGATTCAAATACTGGAATGATTCAAATACTGGAATGGTTCAAATACTGTAATCATTCGAGTACTGGAATGATTCAAATACTGTAATGTTCAAATACTGTGATCATTCAAATGCTTAAATGATTCAAATACTGGAATTATTCAAATACTGGAATTACAGTTGATTTCTTTGAATTTTTTTTTTGGTGTTCATGAGTGTATAACTTTATAAAATTGTTGGTTTTTCTTATAGTTTATTTTGATAATTTCTGAGTTTTATATTTTTATTGCATTCTGCGGAAGATTGCTCTGTTATGGCTAATAATAATAATAATAATAATAATAATAATAATAATAATAATAATAATAATAATAATAATAATAATAATCCCTAGCCTCTCAGGAAAATCAGCCAATCAGAGGCCAGCATTCTGAAACTAAAACCTATTTTTCATTTGCTCCCACAATACCGACCCCTATTGTTCATTGGTCCATACCAATTAATAATAATAATAATAATAATAATAATAATAATAATAATAATAATAATAATAATAATAATAATAATAATAATAATAATAATAATAATA
>NC_089777.1:22589036-22601536 GCF_040412425.1 Macrobrachium rosenbergii | reverse complement strand
CAAAACAGAGAGAGAGAGAGAGAGAGAGAGAGAGAGAGAGAGAGAGAGAGAGAGAGAGAGAAACATCCTCTTCTCAGTAACGAAAATAGTGGGTAGGATGAATATTATTCAAAACAACCCGAGTGACAAAGAGGCGGAGTCGGAAGCCAGCAGACATACCACAGCGAACACGCAAACGAATTTCTTCCCTCCTCGACAAGATGCGAGTCCCTGTCTTGACAAGCAAAACATTCAAGAAGAAGAAGAAGAAGAGGGACAACTCATACCGACACGACGGTACCCAGAAGTTTATTCGAAAAAATGGTAGCGACAACAACGAGCTACAACGACTAGAATTATATATATTATAAAAAATGAGTATTGACTGCAGGCTGTTCGCTGCTGTGATTGACGTGGGTGATCGAACCTGTACGAAACAAGAACCTGGGGTCTGCTAACTCACGGTTAATCAAACCTGTATAAAACAGGAACATAGCAGCATGGGTCTGCTAACATACGTTTAATCGAACCCGTATGAAACATGAAATTGTGGTGTGCTAACTCACGGTTAATCGAACCTGTATGAAACAGGAACATAGCAGCATGGGTCTGCTAACGTACGGTTAATCGAACCTGTATGAAACATGAACCTGGGGTCTGCTAACTCACGGTTAATCGAACCTGTACGAAACAGGAACATAGCAATGTGGGTCTGCTAACGTATGGTTAATCAAACCTGTACGACTGCTAACATACGGTTAATCGAACCTGTACGGAACAGGAACATAGCCACGTGGGTCTGGTAACGTACGGCTAATCGAACCTGTACGAAACAGGAACATAGCAGCAATGGGTCTACTAGCACTTCAGAATAAGGAAGTGGGGAAAGATGAAAGTACCTAGAAGCTGAAAGAATAAAAATTCAAAAGTCAGTTGATATTTTCAGAAAGAGTTAATTTAAAAAATCATTTACTAATCAGACATCCAGTACCTGAAAAGATAAAAGGGCGATAAATTCAATTGATATTTCAAAGCTAAGAGCTGAAAGACTCAAATGAAAGGCAGAAGTTTCAGAATAAAAGATCTTCAACTGACACTGAGTAGGAGGAATCAAATAGGCAAATATTCCGGTGACATTCTGAACCTAAAGGAGATGAAAGAATGAAATGTTATTTAAAATCCAGAGAAGTTCACAGAATTAAAGGCCAACTGACATTTCAAAATGAGGAAAGCTGAAAGACTCAAATTTTCAACTTATACTTCACGAAAAGTTAGAAAAAAACACTCAGTTGATATTGCAGAACTTGAAATGATGAAAGAATCAAAATCTCTGTTGATACTCATGAAACTAAAATGCTGAAAGAATCAAGCACTGGTTTGCTATTTCAGAAGAAAGGTTAGTTGAAAGAATCAACACTGCTGAGGAAAGACAGGCTGGATGAACCAAAAGCTTTGCTAATATTTAAGAAACTGATGAGTTGGAAGACTCTAACACAATGCTGACACTTCACAAGGTTAGCAGAGAGAATCCCTCAACTGACATTTCAGAACCAAGAGAAGTTGGAAAAACCAAACAATTCTCCTCAAACCGGGCACCACTAATAGCCAAGTCCTCAAGCAGGACCCGGGAGGAAAAGGGGCGGGGGATTGGAGGGAGGGGGGGACCAAGCAGTGCAAAATGGGGGTGGGGGGTTAAAAGAGCAGAGCAGGAGAGACAAGGATCCTGCTCATCAGTGGCGAAGAGATAGTAGGGGAAAAAAGCAGCAGAAGAAGCAGCAAAAGCAGGAAGAGGGGGAGCAGAGCGAGGGGGTTAACATACCAGAGTTACAGTAGAAAAAGCAGCAGGAACAGAAGAGGTAGTAAAAGCAGCAGGAGCAGAAGAGGCAGTAAAAGCAGCAAATATATCAGCAGAAGCAGTTGCAGGGGTTAGGGGGGGACACAAAGCAAAGCAAGCGAAAGAGTTGGGGGGGGGGGATTACAGAGCAGAGCAGGAGAGACAAGTATCCTGCTTATCAGCAGCGAAGAGACAGCAGGAGAAAAAAAGCAGTAACAGAAGAAGAGGCAGCAAAAGCAGCTGAGCAAGAGGGACAGGGATCCTGTTCACCAGCGGTGAAGAGATAGCAGGAATAAAAGCAGCAGAAGAGGCAGAGATCCTGCTCACCAGTGGCGAAGAGACAGCATGAGAAAAAGCAGCAGCGGCTGCAGAAGAGGTAGCAAAAGCAGCTGAGCAAAAGAGCAAGAAATTCTGCTCATCAGCGGCGAAGAGACAGCAGGAGAAAAAGCCAGCAGGAGAGTAAGGGATCCTGCTTATCAGCAGATAAGAGACAGCAGGAATAAAAGCAGCAGAAGAGGTAGCAAAAGCAGCAGGAGAGACAGAGGTCCTGATCATCAGCGGCGAAGAGATAGCAGGAGAAAAAGCAGCTGAGCAGGAGAGTAAGAGAACCTACTCACCAGCGGTGAAAAGATAGGAGGAGGAAAAAGCAGCAGAAGAAGCGGTAAAAGCAGCAGGAGCAGAGCAGGAGAGACAGGGGGATCCCGTTCCTCAGCGGCGAAGAGATAGCAAGAGGGAAAAAGCAGCAGGGGCAACGGCAGCAGGTGCAGAAGAAGAGGCAGCAAAAGCAGCAGCAGGAACGGGAATAAAGGAATAGTAAAAGCAGCAGCGGAAGAGGCAGGAAAAGCAGCAGCAACAGCAGCAGAAGATCAGCCCAGCAGTCAGGCCGGCTATGCAACAAAGGGTGAGTGAACTTGAGACTTGTCCTTAACGTGACTTTCAAAGGCGGAAACGCGCACTATCACACATATCGCTCACTTCGTTTTTATTTTTTTTTTTATCACACATATCACTCACTTCTTTTTTTTTAATCATCATTACTTTTTTTTAAATCTCGTACATCCAATCTCTTCATGGTCTTTTTTTCGAATCTCGTACAACCAATCTCTTCATTATCTTTTTTCAAATCTCGTACATCCAATCTTAACACTGCTCTCTCATAAGACGTCTATAACACAGTTTAATCTCTCTCTCTCTCTCTCTCTCTCTCTCTCTCTCTCTCTCTCTCTCTCTCCCCTCCGATTACAACTTGCCTCCAAGCAAGCCATCGAGAAACGTTCTCCTGACAGTTGGGGTGGTGTTGGGCGGGGGGCGATATATCAGCGAAGGGGTGGGGGTAAAACTTGTCTCTCTCTGGTTACATCCCCTTCGAAAATTGACCTCCACGAACTTTATGATAATAATCCTGGGAGATTTCGTTTATTAGCGAAATAACAGAAAAGATGAATCATTAAATAAATAAATTAAAAAAATGGGACGTACAACCAAAAGGACGATGTAAGACAAAGCGAAGAATTTAAATAATTTTTTTTTTTAGGTACAGTTTTTACGTAACTAAAGTAGGAACAAAATTACCCATCAGTTTGGCGACCAGGGCGAGAGAAGCGAGCCGCTGACCATATGGTCACTGATTTAAAAGCCAACAAATAAATAAAAAAAAATAATTAAATAAATAAATACATAAATAAATAAATAAATAAATGAAAAAAGGCCCACTTTCACACGAGAAGACTGACACCTAAGTTTGCTTGAAAAAAAAAAGATTAAGAGAAAAATCACAGTAGTCCTGAGCTAACCTGATGAAATGTTTGATCACTACGTTTACCAGAGAGAGAGAGAGAGAGAGAGAGAGAGAGAGAGAGAGAATAGGAAAACTCTGTCTGAAGTGAAGGGGTTGACTTCATACCTAAACAAAATTCTGATGTTCCATACCTAAATATATATATATGATGTTATATATATATTATATATATATATATATATATATATATATATATATATATATATATATATATATATATATATATATATATATATATATATATATATATATATATATATATATGTAATAACGTGAAATGTAAATATAGGTAACTTTAAACATGTTTAACAGTGAAAAAAGACTGTAACTTTAAACATCTCTTTAAGCTCTGACACTCACTCACTCTCTCTCACACACAAACACAAACACACATACACAAGAGAACGTGGTTCAAATCTTGGGTTAAGGATGAAGAGATTTCATCATGTTGTGTTAGGATCGACATTTATCGTTCATTACATAAACCTAAAATGAAATTTACAGACAGCTGCAGTTGTTGACTATTTCTCGAAATGGTTACACTGAAATGTGAGTACATTTTCGTTGTCTGGAATTATAATGCCCTAACATTTTCGTTACTTAAGGCGATAAAATTAAAGATTTTTTTATCTGAAAAACAAGAAATTTTATTACATTTACGTTACTTTAAAACTAAATGTTCTAACATTTTGTTACTATTTATACGAAACGTTGTTGTCTTTGTTACTTAAAAAATGAATGTTTTTTTTTGCATTTTCGTTACATAAAAAAAAATAAAAATAAAACGCCGATAAATTTTTGTTATTTGAAAACAAAACCTGTTCCTGTATATCTTTAGGTCCTTGGAAAAAGTAATGCTCTGACATTTTCACCATTTTCGTTGCTTGGAAAAAATAATGTTCTATCATTATCGCTGCTTGGATAAAATAATGTTCTACCATTTTCGTCACTTGGCAAATAAAACGATCCTACATCCTTCTCCCTGGCAAAATAAAACCCCTTAAATTTTCGTTCACTTCACAAAAAAAGCCCGGTCCCCCCAAAAAAGAAAAAATCTGCAAAAATGAAAGATAAAAAAAAGGGGAAAAATGACGCACTTTAGCATGACGAACGACGGCAGTAAACTACTGCCATTAAGGTCAAAACTACTGCATTCTTGCCAGGGACCTTTGCCCTTGCCCAACCGCTCCCATAATGCTCCATTTCCTCTGTGTTTTGCCTGATTTTCCCAAGGATCTTCCCATTGCACTGTCGAGTTCCTGAAGGCACATTCGACCCTGAGCGTCATACCGGGTACTGTCTTTCTAAGTAGTGGAAAAATGCGGATATTACATAGTTTTTGTGTGGAAAATTATTATTTCGCCTAACGAAAATTTTTGGACATACATTTTTTTCAAGTAGCTAAGATAAAAGAACATTTAGTTTTAAAGTAACGAAAATGTAGTAACATCATGTTTTTCATATAACCAAAATCCTTAATTTAATTGTTCTATTTTATTTTTGTATAATCCAGGTAACATTTTCATAACATCCAGGGTTGATCATGGCATAAGCACGTACACTGGATAGGTGTTATCTTTTAAATTATTATTATTATTATTATTATTATTATTATTATTATTATTATTATTATTATTATTTCTTCACTCTCATAAGGCTAGCCAAAAGAATTTGTTTCCTAACTGAAACTGGGACAAGAGCAACAAGGCAATGTTAGAGGAGTTGTAAAGCTACACGGGGAGAGATTACAGTGGACAAAGAGAATTTAAAAGGCTGAAAGCAGTATATGTATTTTTCTATTGTCTTCATTAAACCCTGGACAACATTCAGCTTATATACACACACATACAAGTAATATACAATATACATAAACCATATATATAATACATATATATAAATATATGTATGTATATATGTATAAATAAATAAATAATAAATAAATATATATATATATATATATATATATATATATATATATATATATATATATATATATATATATAAATAAATAACACTCAAGCAGAAACTTGCTTTCTAAAGCATTCAGCTGTCAGATGAAGTTGGCCTTATGCCACCTTGCCTAGTATTTAAAACGTCACCACCTGTAGACGATGAAGACGGATTAACTTAACGAAATCCTCTTGGAAGGGATTAAGCCTTTCATGACAGCCACAGCTTCACCTTCAGATACAATGCCTCACCACACCCTTTGACATGCTGCAGCGATTGTTTGAAGCGTATGGTTTTGAACCCCGCGCCTGCGCGCTCTTATTCTCTCCGAGGGCATGTTTCAGTCTCAGTGACCCTGGATGTTGCAACGACAGATAACCAACTTGATTAGTAGGGAGACATAATATAAATATATATATATATATATATAATATAATATATATATATATATATATATATATATATATATATATATATATATATATAATATATATATATATATATATATATATATAATATTTCACCAGAGACAAGTAAATAAAATTTAAACAGAGACAAGTAAACAACAATATGGATTAAATAACTGCAAGTGTGAGATCATTTTATTGGCCTTAGTTGAAATCACCAGCACCAAGGCGTAGGAGACCAACTCTAATAGCAGTGTTGAATAAATATATAATCTTTTACCTAGAGAGAGAGAGAGAGAGAGAGAGAGAGAGAGAGAGAGAGAGCGACTATAAGAACCCAAACAACATAGAATCAAATATAAAAAAATGAATAGTAAATCAGAATCATTTTATTGGCATAAGGTCCAATGTAGCTGAAAGAGAGAGAGAGACCAGAGAGAGAGAGAGAGAGAGAGAAGAGAAACTATACCTACATAAACATCTATGGAATTGAATATAAAAAAATGCATAATAAATCGATTTTTAGCCTAAGAGAGAGAGAGAGAGAGAGAGAGAGAGAGAGAGAGAGAGAGAGAGAGAGAGAGAGAGAGAGACTGTAATATCGACAGCTATGGAATTAAACATAAAAAAATGAATACCTAACTCGGGAGCAACTTCCCACGTAGGGCCGCCAATGCACCTGCCACGACCCTTCCCAAACCAAGCCGCAATATCGGAAAAGGGAGCCGAGTGGTTGCATAGGGGATGACGTCACCAACGACCTTGAACATGGTGGCACACTTTGGGCCACCGACCCCTCTTCTTCTTCCTTGCCCCGCTTACACCTGGCAGGTCTCCAGAACGACGCTCCTGCGTGAACACAAACACACACACACGCACGCGCGCGCGCGCCCTCCAAACTCCACCCAACCTCGTGGGGCATCTTTATAGGAGCATCGGAAAGAGAAGGGGGTGTGGGCATCAAGGGGGGGGGGAGTTCATAGGAGTAGGGTATTGCCATAAAGAGGCCCAAGGAATGGGAGGCAACGACTCTTCTCCATAACAACAAACGCAAACAAGTGATTCAGAAACATGAGACATCAGAGAGAGAGAGAGAGAGAGAGAGAGAGAGAGAGAGAGAGAGAGAGAGAGAGACATATGGGGGTGGGGGGAATCATGATAGATCACCGAATGAGAACACTACAAGATTATGAGTCGCCATATTATTATTATTATTATTATTATTATTATTATTATTATTATTATTATTATTACTCAATACTATGGAACCATGACAGGCCGCTGAACTGCATTGCAATTTGCAAAGAAATGAAATGCAAAGGTTGGATACAATCAAATAAGGAAAAATTTGAATAAAATTACCTACCAAATGAATATATATATGAATATATATATATATATATATATATATATATATATATATATATATATATATATATATATATATATATATATATATATATATATATATATATATATATATATATATATACATATATATAATATATAGATTTTATACGCACATAAACAATGACGCAGCAAATGAAGTAGATGGCATGATATACGTATCGAAAATGTCTCAATTTAAATACTGTATATATTCAGGGCTATATTTCACTGTAAATTACACAGACAAGATTGTTCAAGCTATGACTTTGCGTAAACCCTTAGGTTTGTTCAGACTATGCCTTAGTTTATTTACTTAAACAAACCCTTCAATTCACGACATAGCACAAATAGTTAAGACTGCAGTTCCAATGATTCCTTCAGCTGGAGGCGAGGGCGGCGAAGAAGCATACCCCCAAAAACCTCGCCCCAAAAGTAGGAACTTTTTAAATTGCAGGGTGCGCCGGGGGGTTACTAAAACAACCTCAGGATGGAAGTTGAATGATTGATTGATATCTATGATCTCCACAGATGGAGGACGGAGACAAAGCAAACACGTTCATGAAAATGTTGCCCGTAGGATGACGAAGGTTAACGAGAACGTTCCAGGAATTTCAAAGATTGTAGGATGGGGTGAGGGAGGATGATTGGCATGGCGGGGTGGGGTGGGATTTGGTGTGATGGGAGGGTGGGGGTTCGGGGTTCCATAAGCTAGGGGGATATGGGAGGGTAGGAGGGTGGGGGATTCCGACGTCCAATCTAAATGAGTTGAAAGAAATTTGTATATATATATGCATAATTTAATATAATTTACAATATGGCACTTTTCATCTGAATAAGGTTTTCTGAAGTGAGTCAATGAAATGTATTAAATTTAAAATTTTTTATATATCGGTTCGCAGACGAAATCTAAAAAATAAAGGAACTAATTTAAATCACCAAAACAACAACTACAACAACAGAATAGTAATCATTTTAAATTTCACAACAAACCCACTAATTAAGCGCTTGTTTCGTTCTGTCACGTAATTAACACATGTAACGGGGATTTGAAAAAAAATAATTCTTTAAGATATTATGTATTTAATAAAGCAAAATTATACCCCTTTGTCATATACAGTAGGTTTCTCTGAAGAAATATAGTCAAGACGTCCCATTTTCTAGGAAGAAGATCACTTTCAAGAATAAAGGATAAGAAAAATGATTTTAAATATGTATTCAACCAAATCAAAACAATGCCCTCATCTCAAATAGTTTCTCTGAAGACGTAGAGTCAAGACATCTCATTTTCTATAAAGGAGATCACTTTCAAGAATAAAAATCTGAGAAAAAAAAATTACCATTAACCTTTCATTACGGCTTGAAAAAAAAAACCCTTTTGTATTTTGGTACAACGAAAAAGTCGAGGAGAATGAAAAACTTACGAGTCTTCGAGAGAAGGACAAAATTCAGCACGGCATAACGAATTTCAAGAACAAAGACACAGGGCATTATCCAAGGATCTCCAAGAGCCTGGGATATTTCGTGGCCCGGGTTTCGCGCATGCGCACACAAAACACGCATGCAAGCACATGCGCTCGGTGCTTGCGCAATCCCACCTTCCTCACACACGTTTCATTTTGCTTCTTTTTTGTGTGAAACATTTCTTTGTTGCATTCTCTTGTTTTTTTTTTTGACGGTATATTCTTTATTCTGATCTGTATTTGTGTTACGAATTTCCCAGTTTTCTTAAGCCAGATTTCTTGTAATCTTCTTTTTAAATCATATTCCTTTATTTTTCTCTTTTCATGTGTTAATTCCACCTGGTTTACGTAGCGTTTCTTCTCTCTTATTCTTACGGCAAATATGTATAACCTCACTCATTATCATGGTTTTGTTTACTGCATTTCTCATATAATGCTTTTTGTCTTTTCCCATTTTCTATTACGCATTTCTCCATTGTTCTACCGTCTCAAGCCATGACACAGAAAAAGAAAAAATTCCACCTGAATAGGCTAAGGTCAAACACCGCTTCTTGAAATCACTGAAGCCAAGGTCAAACAACATTTGTTGAAATGAGTGACAACAAAGTGTCATGGAATCTGCATTCTTGGGGGGTCTCCATACTAAGGACATAAAATAAAAAATTTCTAAAATTTCCTCAAAATAAATACTCGATATTTTATTCCTCTCTCTCTCTCTCTCTCTCTCTCTCTCTCTCTCTCTCTCTCTCTCCTTGTCCAAAGACGAGGGCTTAGGATGCACTGCATGCCTCAAAGAGTGCATTTTCAGTTTCTCTCTTCCTCTCTCTCCTTTTTAAACGGAGGATGCGACATTAGGATGCACCGAAGTGTTTCACAAGGAGTGCCCCATGCTCTCTCTCTCTCTCTCTCTCTCTCTCTCTCTCTCTCTCTCTCTCTCTCTCTCTCTCTCTGTTTTTTCTTTCTTTGTAAGCCTAGGACACACATTTGCAAACTTGGGTGCATGTGTCCTAGGCTTATTCTCTCCCCATTCTATCGAAGGAAAAGGCTTCAGAATGCACCCTATGAATTACAGACGATCTCTCTCTCTCTCTCTCTCTCTCTCTGTCTCTCTCTCTCTCTCTCTCTCTCTCTCTCTCTCTCTCTCTCTCTCTCATCCAAAATGCCTTGCCTCTCGCTCCGTCTAAACCTTACATCATGCAGAAGGCAACGTCCTCCACGGTCTTTAAATCCTTGAGAAGACTCCCTCCCGTTTCCACCCCCACCTTTAACACTCACGTTTTCCCCCTCCCCCCTTTCACGGTATCTCATGCCATCTCTGGAAGCCCTCCCTTCTCCCTGCCAAGGGCCCTCTTTCAAGGGCCATAGCCCTTTTCCATCCCGGCCGGTGCGATTGACTGATTCACGAAGGTTTAGGAGACTAATAGGGTCATTGGCGAGGATTTTAGCCAGGGATGAAAATGACGGAAATAGAGGTTTGCGGAGCTGGAATGCCCCATGAACTTGAATACCCAAAGAACTAGAATGCCCAGAGAACTTCATTACCCAAAGAACTGGAATGCCCAAAGAACTGGAATGGCTAGTGAACTGGACCACGCACAAAATCTGAATATACTTTACAATACACCGAAGAGCTTCAGTGCTTAGTGCTGGAATACCCAAGGAACTAGAATACCCAAAGAACTGGAATGCCTAAAAAACTTGAATACCCAAAGAACTGGAACTCCCAAAGAGCTGGAATATCCAAAGAACTGGAATGCCTCAAGAGATGGAATATCCAAAGAACTGGAATCTCCAAAGAACTGAAATGCCCAAAGAGCTGGAATGACCAAAGAACTGGAATACCCAAAGGACTGAAATGCCCAAAGAACTGAAATTCCCATAGAGCTGGAATGCCCGAAGAACTGGGGCACCCAAAGAGCTGGAGTACTCAAAGAGCTGGAATACCCAAATAGCTGGAATACCAAAAGGACTGGAGTACTCAAAGAACTGGAATACTAAAAGAGACGTTATTCCCAAAGAGTTGGAATACCCAAATAGTTGGAATACCCAAATAGTTGGAATACCCAAAAAACTGGAATACCCAAATAGTTGGAATACCCAAAGAGTGCTGACCTTTATTGAAAATAGAAAAGAGCTTTTCGATTCTTACCGAATTCTCATCGGACTAAACCTTTCCTCTCAAGGTCCATCATTCAACAAATATTACTGAAAATCATCAGTAAATCTTCAGGCAGCTTGTGCATGGACAGATAAGGATGAGGGCATAACCTCCTAACCTTCCACTAGATCCGTGTGCATAAAGAATTATTCAAAATTTTTCAGATATCACGAAAGAGGAAAACTGAAACATACCAACTTTTCTGTAATGTGCACTCGTATACACACACACATGCACACACACACACACACACACACACACACACACACACATATATATATATACATTTATACATATATATATCTATCTATCTATCTATCTATCTATCTATCTATATATATATATATATATATATATATATATATATATATATATATATATATATATATATATATATATATATATATATATATATGAATATGATAAACAGGAATAACTCAGGAGACTAAAAGGAAAATTGAAAATTCTTCAACAGGTTTTTCATCTTTAAGACTGTACTGTATATCACACGAACTAGATCATGCAAGACGGGTTTTTTTTCACCATTGTTAACAACAAAGTCAAACAAAGTCAAACAAGCAAATTGTTTTACCCGAGCAGATTTTTTTTTCACACGAACAGATTTTTCAGTCACGCAGACAGATCTTGATGTCATGGAGACAGATCTTTCTGTAATATAAGCAGATATCGTGTCACACAAACAGAAATCACCGTCACGCAAATGGATTTAATGTCTTACAGACAGATTTTTATGTCGCATGAGCAGATTTTTCTGGCCCCCAGTTAGGCAACATTGGTGACTAACTTGAGAATGAATGTTAGATGGTTGAAGTCGAGGAGGAGGTTGAAGTCGAGGAGATTTAACTCAAGGAGGAGGTTGAAGTCGAGGAGGGGACTTAACTCGGGGAGGAGGTTAAAGTCAAGGAGATTTAACTCGAGGAGGAAGTTGAAGTCGAGGAGGAGATTTAACTCGGGGAGGAGGTTGAAGTCGAGGAGGAGGTTTAACACGGGGAGGAGGTTGAAGTCGAGGAGGAGGTTAAAGTCGAGGAGATTTAACTCGAGGAGGAAGTTGAAGTCGAGGATGAGATTTAACTTGGAGAGGAGGTTGAAGTCGAGGAGGAGATTTAATTCGGGGAGGAGGTTGAAGTCGAGGAGGAGGTTAAAGTCGAGGAGATTTAACTCGAGGAGGAAGTTGAAGTCGAGAAGGAGATTTAACTCGGGGAGGAGGTTGAAGTCGAGGAGGAGGTTAGATTCGGAGATTTAACTCGAGGAGGAGGTTGAAGTCGAGGATGAGATTTAACTCAAGGAGGAGGTTGGAGTCGAGGAGGAGGCTGAGGCCGAGCACGAAAATACTCGACGTCAGTTTAGCCACCAATATTGCTTACTTGGGGCAATGGTTAACCGCAAGATGCTGAAAGATGCCAGAAATTAGTCTCGTGCGAGAAAAATCTGCCCATGTGACACGAAAATCTGTCTGTGGACGTTAATCTACTCATATGACAGTAATTTCTGTTTGTGTGATGAA
>NC_089777.1:22581536-22584036 GCF_040412425.1 Macrobrachium rosenbergii | reverse complement strand
ATATATATATTATATATATATATATATAGTATGGGACTAGCGACACACTGGCCACGTGGCTTAGGCAACGGGACTTCTCCCCTAATGGCTGTTGGCCTAAGAAACTGGAGTTCAGCGCCATGGGCCCTATAAGCTTCTTATGAAGCCCAGGAGGACTTTAACTTTTAACTTTAATATATATATATATATATATATATATATATATATATATATATATATATATAATATATATATATATATATATATATATATATATATATATATATATATATATATATATATATATATATATATATATATATATATATATATATATATATATATATATATAATACACTGTATATATACAGCAAAATCCTAAAAATCATATTGATATACATAATTTACCATGAAATACGAACAAAATTTTCTTATTTCAAGGAATATACGCAAGCACTTGCAGGAATGATACATACTCACCTAAACTAAAGAGTCTTGCAAATTAAACTATAGAAAATAGAAAATGAAGGCAGAAACTTGAATGTATGGTTAGTTTCGATCCAGTGTTTAGCATAAGACAATCCCATTATTCAAAGAGTTTCTTTCATTGCTAACTCGAACTCCAAGAAATCAATGAAATCAAAGAGTTTCTTCATTTACTGCCTAATCGGATTTCAAGGCTTACAGTGAAAAACGCAGAAGAAAAATAGGGTACAAAATTAAGAATTGAGAGCCAGACGAAGCAGTTTTTTCCCATTCGACATATAGCTTCCCCTACCCCACTCCGTACGGGGTGGCACCAGAAAGCCCCAACTTTTCAATTTCTCACCAAGTCTTTAGGGGTGAAGTTGCTACCCACACGCCCTTTGTATCTCGACCCCGACAAATTACATGTACAAAATTCTGGAGGATGTGGCCAGCAAATTTCCTTAACGATTCCTGGATAAGAAAACCGAATGTTCTTTTCCCAGGAGGCGGTCGTGATTCATCGCAGCTTGGGGCAAAAAACCGAATGTCTGATTATCAGCATTTCCGAAATGTAGCGGAAAAAAAACGGGCTGAGGATTCCTGTAAAATTTACCGGGTTTTCTCTCTCCGTTCCGCTCCGGTGCAAGTAAGTCGATGGCTGGATAAACTGTTTTAATAATAATAATAATAATAATAATAATAATAATAATAATAATAAAAATAATAATAATAATAATAATAATGACTTTGTTGATAATCCTAACAATTATATTTTTGTACTTTGAAATGAATCCGATGGCTGAGTAAAAGAACAGCAAAATCCACTATATTAATAATATGATTAATTTACAATTCATAATAATAATAATAATAATAATAATAATAATAATAATAATAATAATAATAATAATAATAATTTTGTTGATTATTCACAATGTTTGTAAATGTTTCCTCTTTCAAAGTAATTGGTTGTCTGTATAAAACATCATCATCATCATCACCAATGGTAATAATAATAATAATAATAATAATAATAATAATAATAATAATAATAATAATAATAATTTGTTGATACTCCTAACAATTTGTATATTTTTTCACTTTGAAATGAATCCGGCGTCTGAATAAAAGAACAACACAATCTACTATATTAATAATATTAATTTACAATTAATAATAATAATAATAATAATAATAATAATAATTTTTCTGTTTACTCACAATGTTTGCAAATGTTTCTCCTTTCAAAGTAACTGGTTGTCTAAATAGAACATCATCATCACCACTTAATAATAATAATAATAATAATAATAATAATAATAATAATAATAATAATAATAATAATACTTCTAAACATACAAATACCTAATTACTCTCATTTTCCTATTACTGGTCGCTGACCATTTTTTCTTAGTTTACAGGTCATGAAACAAACTGTACTTTTTGGTCAGAGCTCCATACGAATGCTGCACAATTTTCCTAGTCTTGTTACATGTACGTATGTGCTTTGCATTATGGCTTATTCTCTCTCTCTCTCTCTCTCTCTCTCTCTCTCTCTCTCTCTCTCTCTCTCTCTCTCTCTCTCTCCGATGACCCTTCTTTATTCAAGTAATAATGAGAGATTTTTCTTCATACCTAATGAGGGAAAAAAACCAACATGGTAGTGTGATACTTGTTGTGATGATCTCTCTCTCTCTCTCTCTCTCTCTCTCTCTCTCTCTCTCTCTCTCTCTCTCTCTCTCTCTCCCCGAAAGTGATAATAAGAGATTTTTCTTCAAACCTGATGAGGGAAAAAAATCAACATAGTAATGTGATACTTCTTGTGATGATCTCTCTCTCTCTCTCTCTCTCTCTCTCTCTCTCTCTCTCTCTCTCTCTCTCTCACGGTTCAGTGATTTCTGAGGTGTGTTCACGTTGAGGCAAACATCCGGACGCAAGTATGTGATTATGTACGTACACATGCCTCTACACTATATATATATATATATATATATATATATATATATATATATATATATATATATATATATATATATATGTATATATATGTATA
>NC_089777.1:22574036-22579036 GCF_040412425.1 Macrobrachium rosenbergii | reverse complement strand
ATAATAATAATAATAATAATAATAATAATAATAATAATAATAATAATAATAATAATAATAATAATAACCAACTTAGGGCAAAATATCAAGAAATAACAATAAAAATTAAAAAAACGGATAACATGAGCTTCAGAGGCAAATACAGAGTAATATAATAATAATAATAATAATAATAATAATAATAATAATAATAATAATAATAATAATAATAATAAAAATTAGGATAAATAATCAGAGGCAAATAATAATAATAATAATAATAATAATAATAATAATAATCTACTTAGAGCAAAATATAAAAAAAAATTAATAATAAAAATTAAAAAAGGATAACCTGAGCTTCAGAAGCAGATATTGGGTTTGGGCACACAACCTTTTCAGCTTGTCTGCCCCTAATCGGTTACATAACGGCCAAGCTTCGAGTTATCGCTTACATAAGCTGCGTAATAATCTAGTTCCTTTGTGTCTTCGTCTCCTGTTTTTGTTTTACCTGAGAGAGAGAGAGAGAGAGAGAGAGAGAGAGAGAGAGAGAGAGAGAGAGAGAGAGAGAGAGAGCACCTGCAACCCCGTCTTCTGTACCCTAAAGAGAGAGAGGGAATCACACGGTCTTAGAGATATCTGAGAGAGAGAGAGAGAGAGAGAGAGAGAGAGAGAGAGAGACGCAAGGCACTTGAAGTTAAGGAGTGTCAAAATCTTATGAGGAAAATTTTCTAAGGTTCCGTAATAAAGTGAGAGAGATTAATGTCGAGAGAAAGCCATGTGATTATAAAAGGAGCTGGATTCATAATGAGAGAGAGAGGGAGAGAGTTTCTTAAGTAGTATACTTGAAAAGCAGAAACATTTGTAAGGCACGTCATTTTTCTCCGCTCAAAATCTGCAAGAAACCTGAAACTCCTTGGAAACTGAAAGCTGAGACAGTTGGTCTCTGGTCTTGGACAGCTACAGGCTACAGTGACAAAGAGAGAGAGAGAGAGAGAGAGAGAGAGAGAGAGAGAGAGAGAGAGAGACGTCCTAAGGGTTGCTTCTGCCGGCAGTCTGTGAATCGCGCCAGGCAAGACCTCTGCTGCAGCTGCAGCTTGACCTACTTTCCAGGCTCATACCTGTCTACATCGGCATTTCCGACGATGGGTCCTCCTCCCGTCCGTCCTTCCAGGATTTCCCCGAAATTTCCCTTATGTCATCCTCTGACGAAATTTTGTGGCTAAAGAAGTCCCAAGGTTCTATTCCTGGCCTTCCGGGATGGCTGGCCGTAGCTTCAAATGGCAGGAAAGGGAAGGGGTCTCCTTGACTAAATTTGGTAAAAAAAAAAAAAAAAAAAAAAAAAAAAAAACTTAATCGTATTTAGTGGAAGCTAATTTTAGCAATTCTATTTTACCCCCAAAAAATTTAGCATGGAATGAAAAAGATTTTTCTTGCTAAAATTTGAAGATAAACTTCAATTAATGGGAATACTGATAAGGTATTTTTCCTGCTGGCAAAATCAGTTACCCTTTTCGGAATAAATTCTCATCTATTGGAAGGTAACGATAATGCACCTGCTATACTATTTATCACTACAGCCACCTAGTATGACAAACCTAAACGTTGGAAATACCGGTAACCTAAAAAAACTACGGCAATAGACGAGTCTAGACTGCAAGTTCCAGTCCTTAGGACGTTAAGTTCTGTCCCCAGGCTCAGACCAACGTACCTGCAGTCTACAATCTTACATTAATGCCTTCTCCGAGAGGGTCTGGCCCAAGGCTGGAAGGCAGCAAGTCTAGGCGAGGAATGTCTCCCCAGTACACTGTCAGTGTTAGACACATTAAAATACATAAGACAGAGAAGTAACAAGTAAAAAAATGCGCCGAAGTTTCTTCAGCGCAATTGAGTTTTCTGTAGAGCCGCTACAGCGTATGATCAAGGCCACGGAAAATAGATCTATCTTTCGGTGGTCTTGATATAATGCTGTATGAGCCATGGCCCATGAAACTTTAACCACGGCCGGTCCCTTTGGTTGCTGCTATATATATATATATATATATATATATATATATATATATATATATATATATATATATATATATATATAAAACTAAGTTTAAAACCCCATTCCATGGGATACTAATAATGATAACAGTATTAGTAGTAGTGACGGTAGTAGGAGTGTCTTTATTATTATTATTATTATTATTATTATTATTATTATTATTATTATTATTATTATTATTATTATTATCTGGATCATGGAAAGAACCAAATAAAAATAATCCCAAAGAGCATTAACTAGCACACTATTCTTCCCCGTACTAAAGCCCACGTATGTGGAAAAAGTACAGAACATGGAAACAACAATAAGCAACAACAGTAAGCAACAACACAGAGCAACAACGACAAAAACAACAGATACGCTCCTCTTAGAAGCCTGTTCATTATATAAAATTCGTCGTGACTGATCCAGAACAGTCAAGGTGAAACAATCAATGCTTTGTTGTGACCTAATCAATTTTATCTATTCCGTTTTTTTAACTCTATTTACCAAGTACAGCAGATAGGAACTTGCTCTTGTCTGTAAGCCATGGTCTTTTCTAGATGAAAAATTATGATATTCTTTCGTATCGTCTCTTTTCTAATGAAATTTAGATTAATAGTAAACGTTTATGAAGTTAGATTTAACCCTTATTTCATAATCAGCGCAATATGAAGGAGAGTACCATTCAAGTACATCCCTTTAGAGAGAGAGAGAGAGAGAGAGAGAGAGAGAGAGAGAGAGTAAACCTACAAATAACATCCTAGTATATTCACTGACAAAGAGAGAGAGAGAGAGAGAGAGAGAGAGAGAGAGAGAAGAGAGAGAGAGAGAGAGAGAAAAAACATGGTATATTCTAGCATTCACTGACAGAAGAGAGAGAGAGAGAGAGAGAGAGAGAGAAAGTAAAACCAAGTCAAAACTCCCCTTCTCAAGTGTAAGATAAAAAAGAAAAAACGCAAGAGGCAGTCCCTCCCTCCTCAATATTCAGAAGCAATAAAGAATTCCTCTTCCCCAAGCAACCGAAATATAAATCACTCCGACCCCGCCATTAAATCCGGGCTTAATCCCGGCGTTCGTGATGGGTAAAGTGGAATAACAGCGGACAATTTGCTATGAAGCACCAGGTAGCAGTGAATATACGGGACGCGGGGTTCGCTAAAAGAGATAAAACGAAATGGTTTCCTTGCGTTCCCAAGCAGGAAGGGAAGAAGGAGGAGGAGGAGGAGGGAGGAGGAGGAGGAGGAGGAGGAGGAGGAGGGAGGAGGAGGAGGGGAGGAGTCCCTGTTCGCAATCAAATGGGTGGGGGTGGTGTTGGGGGTTGGGGGTTGGTGGTGGTGGTAGGGGGCGGGAAGGCGAGGCGCAGAAGAAACGATTCCTCGGCAACATTCAACATCTTCTTGCAGGAAAAGTACAAGACGCAGAGTTCGGAAAAGCAAGATGGGTATTTCGGGCGAAGTTACAAAAAGGTAGGGTATGAAAAAACAAAACGAGAGGGTCCACTGGTGCGTCTCTTGCAGCAAAAATATAAGACGCACGGCTCTGAAGAGCAAGACGCAGAGGAAGCCATTCCTTGAAAGCACCAAGTACCGTCTCCTGGGAGTCAAAATGCAAGACGCAAAGGTTCTGAGAGGCTCGACGCATCAGATCTGCGTTCCGTGAGTATAAAAGGACAACTCTTTAAAAAAAAAAAAAGAAAAAAAAGTAAATAATGCGCCGAAGTTTCTTCGGCGCAATCAAGTTTTCTGTACAGCCGCTACAGCGTATAATCAATGCCACCGAAAATATATCTATCTTTCGGTGGCCTCGGTATAATGCTGTATGAGCCACCGCCCATGAAACTATAACCAAGGCCCGGTGGTGGCCTATCCTATATCGTTGCCAGAAGCAACTTTAACCTTAAATAAAATAAAATCTACTGAGGCTAGAGGGCTGCAATTTGGTATGTTTGATGACTAGAGGGTGGGTGATCAACATACCAGTTTGCAGCCCTCTAGCCTCAGCATTTTTAAGATCTGAGGGCGGACAGAAAAAAGGACGGACAGAATGAAGTGCGGACGGACAGACAATGCCGGCACAATAGTTTCCTTTTCCAGAAAACTAAAAATTCTTCTTCACCAAAAATGCAAGAAGCGGCGAAAGGCAAAAGCAACCGTTAGCTCTTGTTCTGAAGCAGGAAGGAAGAAGGGAAAAGGGTTCGCCAAGAACGAATATTATTTATTTGCAGCGGAAATCGCAACACGAAGGTTACCAAAGCACGGACGAATCGGGCGTTCTCAAGCACGAACGAACGACCTTCCCTAGAGCACCGAGAATCGTCCGTCTGCAGTCAGCAAGAAGAAGAATCCGGCACTTTAAAACAATGAGTATCGTTTATCAGCGGGGGAATAAAACGCGCGGCGGGGAAGAGCGCAATGCGCAACAGGTGTGTGCCTTCTAAAAACAGCTGGTCATCAGCTCTCGAATGCACAGAAGGCGATCTACTTGCAACCGAAATTGCAGGGAGTTCGAAAGCACTGGACTTAGTGGGTCTGCATTCTCGCCAAAGCAAAGACCACCATCGAATTTTTTTTTCTTTATTATTATTATTATTATTATTATTATTATTATTATTATTATTATTATTATTATTTAGAAAATAAACCCCTGTTCATATGGAACAAGACTACCAATATCATTGAATTTTTCATTTATTATTTTTTATTATTATTATTATTATTATTATTATTATTATTATTATTATTTAGAAAATAAAGCCCTGTTCATATTATTATTATTATTATTATTATTATTATTTAGAAAATAAATCCCTGCTCATATGGAACAAGACTACAGGGGCCACTGACTTGAAATTCAAGCTTCCAAAGAACATGGTGTTCATTTGGAAGAAATTACATAAGATAATAGGAAATGCAGAAAGAGGAGATCAGTTATTCGGAAAGAAAATAGGATAAATTAATAAATTGATAAATAAACAGATAAAAATAAACCT
>NC_089777.1:22541536-22569036 GCF_040412425.1 Macrobrachium rosenbergii | reverse complement strand
ACAGAGCGTTTAGGAGGCAGATCTGTTATCACCTTTGCAGGTACGTCCAATACCTGTCTCTCTCTCTCTCTCTCTCTCTCTCTCTCTCTCTCTATATATATATATATATATATATATATATATATATATATATATATATATATATATATATATATATATATATATATGTATATATTTATATGTATGTATATATATTTATATATATATATATATGTTTATATGTATGTATGTATGTATATATGTGTATATATATCTAGAGAGAGAGAGAGAGAGAGAGAGAGAGAGAGAGAGAGAGCGTTCTTAGTTCGTCTCACTCAGCTCAAGAAGCCAAATACCTCGCCTTGCTCTAACTGTTTGGAGTTGAAAAAAAAAAACAAGAATAAATGTTGAGGCGGAAAGACCTTGAACTTAACATTCCAGTCCTCAAAACTAAGAGGAATATTTAGTAAACTATTGTGTCTTTGGTGAAACAGTCGGGGGAAAAAAAAATACAGGAAATGCACGTACAAAATCATCATCTTAAAAGTATATAACTCGCCTTGTTTTTAACTATAAATATTGTACTGTAATCTGCCTCGGCTCAGGAGCTTAAATGTCTCTACCAAAATCCTTATTCCTACTTTATTTATTAAGGACATTAAAATATGCTAATTTTCTGCTATTCGCCAGCAAAGAAATATACCCATCGCAATTTCAGTACCATTCCACATTGATCAAAATCAGTGGTTCATAATGTGGGGGGCCCCAGGGTTATTTGATTTTTAAGGGGGGCATTTCAAGAATGTTTAAACCAAGTTAATGACCTTTTAGGCTTCCTCCACGTGAAGAGGAATTTACTTTTTGAATAATAAGACTTATATATCACCACAGGGGCATCAGGATGCCAAAAAAATTATTAGGTGGGGCATGGCCAAAAATAGGTTGGGAACCACTGCTCTAAATAGACTAAAGATTTAAGAGAAATTCCAGAAAATGCTAAACTTCAAGAGACATTTCTGAAAGAAATGAAAATTAGGAGGCATTCTAGATCAAATTAAACCTAAGACACATTTCAAAGAAAATTAGAATTTAAGAGACACAAGAAATCAAACTTCAGACACATTTCCGAGAATTTAAACTTGGGAAAGGTTTCAGGAAAATTAACCCTAAGAAACATTTCAGGAAAAAACATACACTGAAGATGCAATTTTGAACACGTAGCTCTAAAAACCCCACGCAAATAGGCAAGGGATCACTGACCTTTTAGAAAGACGGGGGAAAGAGTTCTGATCAGTCTTCAAGATGTTCTTAGCCAGAATACGGAATTTCCTGAACGCCTTTGTTTGGGAAGGCGTTTTGATCAGTCATCAGGGATGTTCACAGACAGAATATGGAGCTTTCTGATGTTCACAGCCAGAATATGGAATTTTCTGAACTTCTCAGTGTTTCCGGAATTATTTTTGAGAGGACGGGTGTCGGAGAAAAAAAAAAAACTATCCATTGGGACTTTTATATGAAATACAATCAAATTCAAACAAAAGGCCCGGTGGGAAAAGTTACTCTGGTCCCAATTCAGCCTTTGCCAAAATAGGGATATTTCTAACCTTTCCTTTCTTAATCTAACCTACCACGACCTAACCAAACCTAGGTCACAGCATATTGCAGATACAAATATAGCCAAGGCTCCGACTAGGCCATTTTGTAAAATAATGTCACAAAACATAAGATTTTTGTTTACTTACACCATTATACATCGTTGCTTTAACAAAACGCTTTAAAAAAAAGTAATAAATGCGCCGAAGCTTCTTCGGCGCAATCGAGATTTCTGTACAGCGTATAATGCTGTATGAAACTCCCAGCCATGGCCCATGAAAATCTCAGTCGCGGCCTATGAAACTTTCAGCCACGGCCCAGTGGTGGCCTATGTTGTCGACACCTACAGCGGTGCCAGACGCATGATCATGGCTAACTTTAACTCTAAATAAAATAAAAACTACAGAGGCTACAGGGCTGCAATTTGGTAAGTTTGATGATTGGAGGAAGGATGATCAACATACCAATTTGCAGCCCTCTAGCCTCAGTAGTTTTTAAGATCTGAGGGCGGACAGAAAAAGTGCGGACGGACAGACGAATAGCCATCTCAATAGTTTTCTTTTACAGAAAACTAAAAAGGAAAAAAACTAACGACGTCAGCAAAAGCCAATTAACCAGCACAAAGGCACAACAGACTGAGTGTTATGACCTTCGCCACTGGAACCGCGGAAGAGGTAAGTTACGCTCGTATCGAAAGCTGCGATATCAGAGCGGAGGTAGACATAACATATCGGGAGCTATTCTTGGGTAGAATCAGCGAGTGGTCACGAGCGAGTAAAGAATATTCGTCTTATTATATTTATTATTTCTCAGAATACACCACGCGGGAAAGAAGGGAAATTCGGACTGAAAGAGAAGTATGGCAAACAGAAGATGAGGAGAGTAAGCAAATAGATTAATAGAGAAACACGGACAAGATAACACAAATAAACGTCTTTCAAAATTATTGATATAAAAACAAGAAACAGGGTGTGGCTTTCAATGTTGCATTACAGCCTTGTCCAACTGTAAGTAAATTCGAGATAATCGGACATAAGCTTGTGTGTGTGTGTGTGTGTATATATATACACATATATATATACATATATATATATATATATATATGTATATAAATATAAATATAAATATATATATACATAATAATATATATATATATATATGTATATAAATATATATATATATATATATATATATATATATATATATATATATATATATATATATATATATATATATATATATATATATATATATATATATATATATATATATATATATATATATATATATATGTATATAAATACATTATATATATATATATATATATATATATATATATATATATATATATATATATATACATATACTAAATAAACACGACGTTCTCCAAATAAACAGACGCTTCGGCTCTGCCCTGGAAGAGTGACAATCCTGCAACCTGAAGGTCAGATGCAATTCCACGCCGGCTGGAAATAGCCCTTTGATGCATAACACAAACTCGACACTGCACTTTTTAACGCACTGGTCTTCACAGAGCTTTGATTTTGATCAACACGACGAGGTCGAACTGCAAAGCGCCGCGTGGTGCTTTAACAAGGCCTGGTTCGCATGCAGATGAAGTTTACGAAGTGATTTGCAAAGCATAACTCTGGTCCGACGTAAGGTACCATGAAGTTCGGCTCTGTAAGTGAGGTTGAGTAGTTGACTGACTGACGAAATTTAGCTGGTCAGTTGGTATAGTGGTTCGTGTCGTGGCGTGCCACTCAGACGTCGCGGGTTCGCGTCTCCCCCAAGGCCATGAAAAATCACTGGCTCTGTATCATGGTCAGTTACTGCTGCAGCGTGGGGTCTGCGGTGGGAGGTTGAAACCAAAATTCTTTGGAAGCTTAAAGAAATTGAGGTCAGTGGCCCCTTTGGTGGGCTTGTCCCATGTGAATAATTTTCATTTATTGAAATAATAATAATAATAATAATAATAATAATAATAATAATAATAATAATAATTTAGGCTGTCAAGACAAGCACTGGTGCAACTGCCCACTCAGCACTCAAGACTGTGAAAAGAAGAAGTTAGAGTGGTTGGAAAGCAAGATAAAGAGATCCATTAAATAAAGGAGATGAAGTACAATGAACAAAAGGTGGAAATAGGAGAAAAACCCCAAAGGGGCACTAAGAAGTAATAGTCAGAGAAGCTGGACAGCAGCAAGTCAGAAGAAAGGAAGTAGGAATGGAGGTAGAGTAAAATGCTAAACTGTGATTGTAGCTGGGAGCCAAGGGACGCTGGAAAAACCCTTCAGAAACGCCGACAGTGACGTGTGCAAAAACCCTATACAGAAATCTCCCCCATAATCACCCACTTCATACCCCTCCACAACCAGGATCATCAGCAACACGTTGAGCCTCACATACATTGGTCGACTTATGGAGAGATATCTATAACTTAACTTCACAAACGTTCCGCTATGTTCATAGGCAGTTCATCCGAGGAAAATTTACAACATTACACCCAGGAGAGAGAGAGAGAGAGAGAGAGAGAGAGAGAGAGAGAGAGAGAGAGAGAGAGAGAGAGAGAGAGAGAGAGAGGAACGAAGATAGTCACTAAATCTTATCAACATTCAAACAACCAAGATAACACAAGATTCGAATACAGAAATGAAGATAAAAGGGAGACGAAGATAACCAATAACACACACTCTTTAGGAGAGAGAGAGAGAGAGAGAGAGAGAGAGAGAGAGAGAGAGAGAGAGAGAGAGACGAATAATGATTTAGCAACTCTCACGAAACTGCTCCGTCGTTGTACTAACTGCCCACGAACGAGCAGTAAACAGGCGCGTCACAAAAACGACGGTCACGAACGCCCAGAAACATTCCCGGCAACGCCGGCGACTCGGCCAACAAATAAACGAGCAAATACTTATCATCACACGAAACAAATAAAAACAAATAAACGAACAAATACCTGAGACAACATTGACATCTGAAGGCCGCCGCCTGCCATTTACAAGCCTCCGTGGGAGCGATGTCTCCTGACAAGGCTGAATAACTTAAAGACATATGTTCCTCTGTCTCTAGGACAGAAACACGGACAGCCATCTGTCTATTCAACGAAGATCCATCTGTCTATTCATCAGACGTCCATCTGTCTATTCAGTATGCCACGGGAGGACAGGGGCCAAGATTTATTATCCTAAATGTGAAGTTACTGTTGGCAACAGGACGGTTCCCCGTGACGCAGATGATACTTTTGCCGTTCGGGTGGAATATTAACATTCACTTTGCGTATTGTGCGTGATAGCTGAGAGAGAGAGAGAGAGAGAGAGAGAGATTAAATGGTTCCTGAGGTGGTGTGGGCCTATAGTTGAGTCGTCAGACGGCTTACGTATTAATATTTGTGGAGAGAGAGAGAGAGAGAGAGAGAGAGAGAGAGAGAGAGAGAGAGAGAGAGAGAGAGAGAGAGAGAGAGAGAGAGAGTTTGGGTTAGCTTCATGCACTGGCAATCTGATCACAGTCAGTAAAAGACAAAATATTAACGATAAAAGTAGCAGCAATGATAACTGAAAACAGTAATCAGAGTACAATTACTTAAATACTGAGCATTATTTACACTTCCTTTCACAGACAGAGGGAAACTACGGTTTTCTCTAAATTACTCACATCTGACACTAACAATAAACGAAGCGACTAAAAATTCCTGTCAGGATCCAGACTTGAATAAAAAAAAAAAAATATTGTGACCAATTGTTCCCTAAAACCATAACCGAAAAGAAACGACAAAAACCTGTCCATCTGTCCAATACGCAGACATACAGACAGACAGACAGACATACAAAACCACTAACACAGATCTTGGCGGAGATAATAATCAACGTCAATGTCCTTCGCCGGTCGTTAATAACTCCTGTGAACTTTGAGGAGTCAGTCGACGAACAAAAAGACAGATTATGACGAGTCGACTAAAAACAGAATAGACGGTGGAAAAATAATAAACGTTTTATTTCGACTTCTGACGGATGAAACGTAACGGGAGGACAGCAAAGGTATTTATTAAGTGCTCGGGATAATATCAAGGGCCTTGGGGGAGTTGAAGGCCCTCTGGGGGGCTTTGTTTACTTTTGTTTACCTGTTAATTACAAAGGTGTGTTACTCCACACCTGGTTTCTCGCTCCTACGCTTTTCAGGTCTTTTTGTTTTTTCATATTTGGGGATTTTATCATATGGAGGCTTGCGAGGGAAAGTTTTTAGCTCTGTTTAATTTCTTATGAATGTGTAGCCATTTTGAATAATAATAATAATAATAATAATAATAATAATAATAATAATAATAATAATAATAATAATAATAATAATACTCTTTTACTTGACATTAAATGTATAGGGCTAGCAATCTCATCCCCAATAACTGTGGAAACCAATAATAATAACAATAATAATAATAATAATAATAATAATAATAATAATAATAATAATATGAAATAATAATAATAATAATAATAATAACAAGAATAATAATAATAATAATAATAATAATAATAATAATAATAATAATAATAATGATAATATGAAATGATGTTATGTAAAAAAAAAATTGCTAATAAGAGAGTGGGAATGTTTCTCTCCCTCCTCAGCCTGGCTTTGGAATTCTCTTCCTGTTCTATTCTTTCTATGTCTTGCGCTCTTGCAGCTTTTTTGGAGACGGAAAAGGTGAGTAAAAGGAAGGAATTATTATTATTATTAATATTATTATTATTATTATTATTATTATTATTATTATTATTATTAACATCATTCATTATTATTATTATTATTATTATTATTATTATTATTATTATTATTATTATTATTATTCAGTATGGACTCACTTTTCAACGGAATGCAACAAAAAGGACGTATGAAAAAATACACAGCGAAGCAAAAAAAAAAAAAAGCGAAAAATAGCAAAAGAGAATAAAAATGAACACTGCAACACAGTAAATACACACCTAGAAAAATTTGCGTAGCGAAAAAAAAAAAAAAAAAAAAAATCAACGGTATAAAGAGCTTTAAAAACAGTAATAAAAACTCCCTCAACCTTCTGATGACCTGCCACAGAAAATAAGTCATTTGTCAGAAGGACCAGCGCAGCATTTAATGATTTAAGCGTTCCTCCGGAGGTTAGGGAGCCATGACTAGAACCCGTCACCTGCTCACGGCAGAACAAGAAAAGGAAGCCCCGATGTGTATCATCAGTCCAAGCTTCCTTCTGGAACAGAGTTGAGGAATATCTTTACGATCCAAAGGCACTCTTGAAGGTGCTCATTGGAAGGAGTGTATCATCAGTCCAAACGTCCTTCTGGTGGGACAGAGCTGGAGGATACCTTTAGGATCCCAAGGCACAAATAAAGGTACACATTGGAAGGAGTGTGTCATCCGTCCAAACGTCCTTCTGGTGGGACAGCGTTGAAGGATATCCTAATGGTCCAAAGGCACACTTAAAGGTACACATTGGAAGGAGTGTATCATCAGTCCAAACGTCCTTCTGGTGGGACAGCGTCGAAGGATATCCTTATGGTCCAAAGGCACATTTGAAGGTACTTATTAGAAGAGAATGTCCCTCGAAGTGGAAGACAGTGGGTGGTGGCAGATAAGGCAGTGGTTCTACAACGGCCTAAGGGGAAGAGGCAAGACCACACCTATCCTACCACATAACCACGTCCACACCCACACACCAGTCACTCCCCTCCTCCTCCTCCTCCTCCTCCTCACACCTCGCAATCAACATAATCATCTCCAACTTCCAAGAAAGTCATTCGAAATCTTCCGATTGTCTTGTCCCAAGTTTCCTGTCGTGTCTTCTGGGCTCTGGAGAATTCCTTCGCAGGATTTTTGTCACATTGGGCCCCTCGCTCATTAGGATGTGCCCAGGAGGGCTTCCTCGCTCCTGCACCCGAGGGGTGTTCGCTGTCATCAGCTTTCGTTGCAAGGAATTGCATAGCCCTCTGGAAATATCAGGAAAAGCTATATATATTTTTATATATATATATATATATATATATATATATATATATATATATATATATATATATATATATATATATATATATATAATATATATATATATATATATACATATACACCCTTTTCCTCCTTAGATGGGATTAGTTTTTATGTGTTCTGCGGGTCCATTCGGATTAGGCTTCTAGACCGACAACAACATTCGTCCAACTACCAGGTATATAAATCGCTGCTTAGATCAACAGAGGCGAGAATGCTACCAATCACGAGGGGAAGGAAAAGAGAGGGACTTAAACTATGAGGTCAGGGAAAACTAAGGAAGGAAGAAAGTTCCAAAGCCCGGCATATATTCTAATTAATGAAATGGCATTAAATGCGTAAGCATTTATACATTAACATTAACCTTCACACACACACACACACACACAGAGAGAGAGAGAGAGAGAGAGAGAGAGAGAGAGAGAGAGAGAGAGAGAGAGAGAGAGAGACTTTCTAAAAGCGTTGACCTTTGCATGACCAATTGGAAAAATGAAGAGAATCAACCTGTGTGTGTGAGAGAGAGAGAGAGAGAGAGAGAGAGAGAGAGAGAGAGAGAGAGAGAGAGAGATCGAATCATTACAAGAGGCACAGTATGAGTTCGCGGCGCCTTGGCTATCCACCTAATGAATTCCTAATTACCTTCTCTGTGGCGGGACTGTGGCAATAGGTGTCCCTGGATGCCATTCCCTTATTAGCCAGGAGATAACTGTTAATTATCCCCTCGAAGACGTTCAAGGTAGATAACGGTCGGGAGAAGACGCTGTGACAGAGACACAGAGAAGTGGCTGACAGACCTAAATCGCGTATTGGAGCTATTAGAGTTTATGTTTTATGAAGGTAAGAATTTTAGTGTGTGGTTTGATGGCTGGGTACTTTCATTCAGATTACATTTATTTTGGGGGATTACATTAATTACTTTATCATTTGGAATTAGCATACTTTGGAGGGATCATATATATAAACAGGTCTGTAAAGGTGATTTTAGTGTGTGGTTTGATGGCTGGGTACTTTCATTCAGATTACATTTATTTTGGGGGATTATATTAATTACATTATGATTTGGAATTAGCATACTTTGGAGGGATCGTATCTATAAACAGGTCTGTAAAGGTGATTTTAGTGTGTGGTTTGATGGCTGGGTACTTTCATTCAGATTACATTTATTTTGGGGGGATTACATTAGTTACATTATGATTTGGAATTAGCATACTTTGGAGGGATCGTATCTATAAACAGGTCTGTAAAGGTGATTTTAGTGTGTGGTTTGATGGCTGGGTACTTTCATTCAGATTACATTTATTTTGGGGGATTACATTAATTACATTATGATTTGGAATTTACTTTGGGGATTATATCTATAAACAGAATTCTTAAGGGAATTTTGAGTGTGGTTTTTGTAATTTCATTCAGATTACATTTATTTGGTGGATTACATTAATTATATTATGATTTGGAATTAGCATACTTTGAAGGGATTATATCTACAAACAGAAGTCTGTAAAGGTAATTTTAGTGTGTGGTTTGATGCCTGAGTACTTTCATATTGAGATTACATTTATTTGGTGGATTACATTAATTACATTATGATTTGGAATTAGCATACTTTAAAGGGATTATATCTACAAACTGAAGCCTGTAAGGGTAATTTTAGTGTGGTTTGATGCCCGAGTACTTTCATATTGAGATAACATTTATTTGGGGGATTACATTAATTACATTATGATTCGGAATTAGCACACTTTGGAGGGATTACATCTACTAAACAGAAGTCTGTAAGGGTATTTTAATGTGTGGTTTGATGCCTTAGTGCTTTCATTCGGATTACATTTATTTTGGGGATTACATTGTGAGCTGGAATTAGGTTACTTAGGAGGGATTACGTTTACGAACAGGAATTTATTCCCTGGTGGATTACTGACACGTTCCTGGGCTTAAGAAAAAAATTATAGTTACATCTGGGCTATAGAACTAAGCTAAAGAAGAGTAAATCAACAGCAATAGTTGGAATGAAGAATAATTAAGACAAAGGGTAGTTTTTAGTAAAAGTAAGGAAGAGGAGTAAAGAAAACAGGAAACAATGATTTCCCCAAGAATCCTGTAAGCAAAGGACCTTACGGACTAACAACTGTCATTAGCTCCTGAAGGCAACAGGCCACACAGACCGACTACTGGCATTACCTCTGTGGACTTCTGTAAGCGTCAGGACCTGCAGACCGACTACTGAAGCCCAAAGCTCTACAGACCGACTGCTATCATGACCTGCAACATTGCCGAAGGCTTAACCGACCAAGAAACCAACAGTGACATATTGAAAGCAATGCAGCAGCGAAGGTTGTATGTGTGTGTCTCTGCGTCCGAGTCTCGAGAGACTTCGACAGACGGTCATCGGAGCTTCTAACAGTAACGGCGAACGGATTAACGGTGCCCACAAGACATGCATGGCCGCCGAAAGTCCGCGCAAGAAAGAAACGGTTAGAATTAAGACAATAGCAAAAAAAACAAAAGCGATGCGAGAGGATAAAAGCAGCGATAATAACAGGTCTCGTCTTTGGGAGAGGAAACGCGAAGGAGTTTTTGATGTCCGCTAGATTTTCGTACGACTGCGGGCGGCTATGAGGACAATAGCCTCCTCCTCCTCCTCCTCCTCCTCCTCCCCCTCTTCCTCCAGCAGGATGTGGCTGTTCCAGGTGTGGGGGAGGGGGGAGGGGGGAGGGGGAGGCGCGGTGTCTTCAGCCACTTCAAGACGCAAATAACAGTAAACGTTCTGAATCATCCGACGCCGGGAAGGCAAAGATGGCAGATAAGGCTTATCTCGGTAACGAGCGAAGCGGGAACAATGAGGAATGACAAACGTCGACTTAAAATAAAAACAGATAGGATAAGGAAGAATGACGAATTACGTAAATAACAGTAAAGGAAAGAAAGAAAAAAGGTAGGGGGTTATTGCAACACTACCACGAAATGGACAGAAATATCGACGTGACTTGACAAATTCATCTTTGGGTGACGAGCAGATGTCGGTGATGGACTTTCTTCATGAAACTTCATCATAAATTCATTTTGTGGATATCGGTAATCCTGCACTTGCAGTGTTCGATGACTCTTGTCTCCCTCTTCTACCAGGCTTTAGAACTCTTTTCCTGCCACTGTTTTCCCTACTCATTAATAAGGCAAAGAACAGTTTTCATTGACTTAAGAATATGATGGGAAAAATTCCTTTTTATTAAAATGAAAAATTTCTCTGGCAGAAAAAAATTATTCTCCGACTCACGGATAAAAAAAAAAAATTCCTAAAGACAAAATAAGTTTTTCCTGACCCGCGGTTCTACAAAAACCAAGTTGCCAGTCCCATCGGCCTCTGATGCTGAGAAAGACTATTGCTATACATTACCCATCAAGAACAAAAATGCTTTTTTTTTTCCTTGAAACCAAAGGTGAGTTTCAAAAGAAAAATTAAGATTCATTGTTATACTTTTATTTTCCTTGCAGATATTACCTATATTTTTGTTTATTAAATTTCAATTTTCCTTAATTCCTAGTTTCTGTCTCATATGCAACTTGCAATGGAATTGAAGACTCTTTAAAATAATCTTTAGGGGGCGAATCCACTGGAATCAAGAAAGTAAGATACAAAGATTGACAGCGTCCAGTGAAATCAAGATATCTAAAAATATTTCAAGTTGAATGAAGTAACTGGAACTATACCACTGAAAAAAACTTGGAATCAGGTGACGTGAGAAACTTGGAATCGAGACACTTGAAACACTTGGAACCAACCCTTGGAATCTAGATACTGGAAAATACTTGGAATCAAGATACAATGAATATTTGGAATCAAGATACTAGAAAAACATGGAATCATGATACTAGGAAAACTTGGAATCAAGATACTATGAAAATTTGGAATCAAGATACTAGGAAAACTTGGAATCATGATACTAGAAAACTTCGAATCAAGATACTATGAAAATTTGGAATCAAGATACTAGGAAAACTTGGAATCATGGTACTAGGAAAACTTGGAATCAAGATACTCGAAAAAACCCAAAATCAAGATATTACAAAACTTGGAATCAAGATAATCGAAAGACGTCGGACTAAGAAACTTTCACAGCGGTGAAATCAAGATACCAGACTAGCTTAGCATCAAGACACTCGCAAAAAGTCGGAACCAAGACACGAGACAAACTTGGAATCAATACACTCGCAAAAAGTCGGAATCAAGACACTAGACAAACTTGGAATCAAGACACTAGACAAACTTGGAATCAAGACACTCGCAAAAAGTCGGAATCCAGACACTCACAAAAAGTCGGAATCAAGACACCAGACAAACTTAGAATAAAGACACTCGCAAAAAGTAGGAATCAAGACACCTGACAAACTTGGAATCAAGACACTCGCAAAAAGCTGGAAAAAAGGCACTCGAAAAAATTTGCAATGAAGACCCTCTCTACGAAAATGATGAGCGTGCCCAGCACTTTGTGAAACCCCAAATTCTATAGCAAGTGTCATTATGACTTTGCAAAGATTAGGAGGTCTGCCATGACAAAGCACTACCGCGATGCCCATTAAAGACTGTGTCGTTCTTTACGGCTGTCTTTCAAAGATATGGCGAAGCTTTTAAAAGCGGATGTGAGGTGGAAAGAATTAAGGGTAGGAATGGATTTACCTGTGGAAGAGAAACTCTTGTAATCTTACGACTTATGTATTTTGTTTACATTTATCTGAGGAATAGCTAGGAAATCACTGCAGAGAGAGAGAGAGAGAGAGAGAGAGAGAGAGAGAGAGAGAGAGAGAGAGAGAGAGAATCATAATTACATACATATATATGTGCATACAAACATATATGTTAATATACGGCAATGAATAGAGAAGAAATCGTTCGTTTGTATGTGTGCAAGAGAGAGAGAGAGAGAGAGAGAGAGAGAGAGAGAGTCTAACTTTTAGACTTAAAAAAACAGGAAATGATTTTAGAGAGAGAGAGACGAGAGTCAGGTCTAACTAGAACTTAGAGAGAGAGAGAGAGAGAGAGAGAGAGAGAGAGAGAGAGAGAATCATAAATGCATACGTATATTAATATAGACTTAAAAAAACAGGAAATGATTTTAGAGAGAGAGAGAGAGAGAGAGAGAGAGAGAGAGGAATCTAACTAGAACTATTAATATAAAGAGAGAGAGAGAGAGAGAGAGAGAGAGAGAGAGAGAGAGAGAGAGAGAGAGAGAGAGAATCATAACTGCATGCATACGTATATTAATATAAAGCTATAGAGAGAGAGAGAGAGAGAGAGAGAGAGAGAGAGAGAGAGAGAGAGAGAGAGAGAGAGAGAATCATAACTGCATGCATACGTATATTAATATAAAGCTATGAATAGAGAGGAAATCATTTGAGAGAGAGAGAGAGAGAGAGAGAGAGAGAGAGAGAGAGAGAGAGAGAGAGAGAAAATCATCATTGCATACGTACATACATACATACATGCGTACGTTCATACATACATATATGAATATACACCTATGCATACACGGTACACCAGCTGAGAAAAAGACGCAAGAAAAATGTAAAAATACATATACAAAAGGGTATGATACCCCTTATACGACAGCAGACTATGGGCAAAATACTGTACAAAGGCAAAACAGCATAAAAGTGTATGAAAGGGGTTGCAGACGATGCAGGGCAACAATCTAACATTTTTTCATCCCCCTCCCCTCAGCCCCCCCGCCTCTTATCTTGCAACTGCATCTGTGACCTTGGCCAAACCCTGGACATGACACATAACAGCAGTAAAGTCGCGAAGCGTGACGTCAACACGTTGGGTAACGTAAGCTAAAAGCGAGAGAGAAAGAGAGAGAGAGGTCTAGCTTTAAGACTTAAAAAAAAGGAAATGATTTTTAGAGAGAGACGAGGATCAGGTATAACTTTAGAACTTGAAAAAATTGAGAGAGAGAGAGAGAGAGAGAGAGAGAGAGGACGGTCAGGTCTAACTTGAGAGAGAGAGAGAGAGAGAGAGAGAGAGAGAGAGAGAGAGAGAGAGAGAGAGAGGATAACTCCAGGACTCAAAAAACGAAACGATCTAAGAGAGAGAGAGAGAGAGAGAGAGAGAGAGAGAGAGAGAGAGAGAGACGGTCAGGTCTAACTTGAGAGAGAGAGAGAGAGAGAGAGAGGGTCAGCAGCTCCAACTTCGGGTCTTCAAAAAGGAAATGACTTTACTCTTCTTTTATGGTTTTGTGAGATAATGAGGTTTTAGTGACACGACAAAAAAAAAAAAAATATGTCGGCGTTAAAGCATGATACAATTAACAAATAAATCAGAGAGAGAGAGAGAGAGAGAGAGAGAGAGAGAGAGAGAGAGAGAGAGAGAATTACACCATTTTGGGGGTTAACAGCCAATCCTCGATTTCAAGGCCAGGCCCATATGAGTGACAGCCACACATCTGTGCCCCTCCCTCCCCCTCCCCTCTCTCTCTCTCTCTCTAGCCCTCTTTCCTGCTCTTAAAAATTCGATCTACATAATAAGGACCTAATTGGCGCTGATATAATTAGAGACAGCAAGGTTGGAGTTATAAGAGAACTTCATAAGTGAACTTGTAAGTCTTAAAAGTAGTCGGAATTTTAATCATGAAATTATTATCAGACTCCATTTTTACAAAGTAACGAAAAAACAGTGGTTACTAAATTGCAACAGAAACATGAATTTTTGTCAAACTCAGAACCTTGAGAGGACATAAGCCTAACTCCATCAATTAAGGCGCCATTAGATATTATAATGATTAAAGTAGGGTTTAATTAAGCGGATGACGAATGACGCGCCTCTTCCATACAGAATTCCCGAAAGTTTTGGTAGGCCAGAGTCTGCAGGTTCAACACCGGGGTCCCTAAACCTTTCCACGGAGAAGGGGAGGGGGAGGGTTGGGTAGGGGAACTTTAGGCAGTCCACTAATACCCGAAAATATTTTCCGTTCTGAAAGTTCTAATCTTGACCTAGAGGAATATTCTAGGATTTTGGGAGACTTTAACCTTTGATATAATATTAAAAAAGTGTGACTACAATACTGTACTGATGCTCTATGCAGATAATAGCTTTGTTTCTTTCGTCTCTCTCTTTCCACATCCAACTCAACACAATATACATCCACATACAACATGTATATATATATATACATATATATATATATATATAAATATATCTAATATAAAAATAATAATCACACACAATCACGTGTGGAACAGAAATAAATTTTTGACTCACATCAAGGTCGATCCTGATGTGAGTCAGAAATTTATATATATATATATATATATATATATATATATATATATATATATATATATATATATATATATATATATATATATATATATATATATATATATTAGTTCTGTTTTCTATGCGTTAGACTACGTCAGCATAGCATTTACAATTATTCAAACAAGAAGATAAAAATGTTTTCAAAATTATTTTTATATTCTCGAAGAATATCCTTCTACTTAACAAGGCTGCAACTTTTCATCTTCAGAACTATAGACACATTTTCGACTGAATGTCTAGCCATTTTTATTTGTCATGGTCCCAAAGGTTACGTTCTAGAAAGGTGTTTCAGAACAAAAGACTCATTTCTTTCATACCAGGAAAAAATCATATACATAATATCGAATTCCATAATCTGGAAAGATTGCGACCTCTTCAGATTGCCGTGACCTCAGAGCAGTGTTCCTCAATGAAGCAAGCTATCTACTGCCATCTGGCAATTCTACAGCCAAATTTTGCACGAAGTAGCTAATATTGGTAGCGGAATTATAACCGCAAGTTTTAGCACTCACGTAACACTACATTAGCAGACATTTGTGACTTCAATTCTGCAACCAACACAGGCCCCTCGGTGCAGTGTTCGACAGCAGGATGCTAAAAGGTACCACAAAACGTGCTCGTGTTGCACCGACTTACAGTGAGTCTACCCTGCAGTAATTCCTGTCATAAACATGTCATAAACACACGTTGGCAACTTATCGCAAACACATAGCAAACAAGCTGAATACAAGTCAACTGCTTGTTGACAGTTGTAACCAGTGCTTCCGGCGATCAACTGGCATTTGCCAAAGATTCTTTCTCCACTTACTGTCGTTGACTTGTTTCCAACCTGTGCGTTGTATGTTTGAGATGTTTGCAATGGTCGTTGACTTGTTTTCAACCTGTTATTTGTTTGTGATATCTGTAATTGTCTTTGACTTGTCTTCAACATGTTTGTTATATATTTGAGATGTTTGCAATGGTCGCTGACTTGTTTCCAACTGTTTGTCATATGTCTGTGATATTTGTGATGGTCGTTGACTTGTTTTCAACATGGGTGTTATATGCTTGTGATATTTGCAATGGTCGTTGACTTGTTTTCAACAAGTTTGTGATATGTTTGCGAGAAGTTGCTGACTTGTGTTGATGAAATAGTACACCGCAGTGTGGACGCACCATGAGAAGAGGTTACAGGGAACGATTTTCCACTTAGCAACTGATGTTTACCACAAGCCTCTTTCTTTCTCTCTCCCGCCTGGTAACCGTAAGCTACGAAGGACAATCTAAAAACTAACAACGTGATTAGCTGACATTTGGAATAGCCAGGAAGAGTTGGTGGTCCTTAATGAGGCACCGACTACCTCAGTTAGGCTGTATTCATGCCCATCTGTTGATGGTGGTTCTAACATTACCTGTGTTTAGTTGGTTGCAAGGGTAACCTTGTTTGGCTGTTTGGTTGCGAGCCTATTCCTTTTTAGTTGTTTGCATGGATACCTCTGTATGACTGCAAGCATGTTTACTTGCCTATAAAGTATACCTGTATCTATACATTTGATGAAGGTATGAATACAATGATACTTTATAAAGAACTGCTGTAAACATGCAATTATTCAAACAGATATTGGCTGGTTACATCCCTACATGTCCATCTTTAATTAAATGCTTAGATTTCTCAAATACGGAGGCCGATGGAACGGGCAACTTGATGCAACAAACTAGTTAAGGTCTTAGACAAGGCAAAAAGAAAACAACAGACCTGCCTCTTCAAAGGAAGAAGGTTATACAAATGAATGGGAAAATATGATAAATACAAAAACTACCTACGAACAAGTACACCTGTCCTCAAACATACATCTTGCATATAAGTTTGTGATTATCACACCTAGTTATCAAACATCATTTAGTTATGTAAATACAGACGTAATTACGCCAGACTTCCTTTTTGACTTATGACAGAGACGAGGATTTAATACTCAATATGTTACGTATTTTTGATCTAAGAATTAACGTCATCATGTCCATTATCTTGTTCATGGCTGTCAGGTGTCGTAATTAACATACTCTCTCTCTCTCTCTCTCTCTCTCTCTCTCTCTCTCTCTCTCTCTCTCTCTCTCCATTTCCATTTTGATTCCCGTCGTCCAAAAAGAACATTTTACTCATTATATTTGCTGACAGTTTGACTTCAAAGCCATTTTCACCTCGAATCATTCCCATGATCTCTCTCTCTCTCTCTCTCTCTCTCAATTATAAGATAATTTATATAAGACGATTTACAGAAATTACTCCTCTCTGTTATCATGTCTACCTCTCCTAGCTTTATAATTGATAGGTCTCTCTCTCTCTCTCTCTCTCTCTCTCTCTCTCTCTCTCTCTCTCTCTCTCTTAGATCGTTTCGTTTTTTTAGTCCTGGAGTTATCCCTCCTCTCTCTCTCTCTCTCTCTCTCTCTCTCTCTCTCTCTCTCTCTCATTTCTTTAGATCATTTCGTTTTTTGAGTCCTGAAGTTAGCCTCTCTCTCTCTCTCTCTCTCTCTCTCAATTACAAGATAACTTATGCAAAACGATTTACAGAAATTACTCCTAGCTTTATATTTGATAGGACTCTCTCTCTCTCTCTCTCTCTCTCTCTCTCTCTCTCTCTCTCTCTCTCTCTCTCTCTCTCTCTCTCTCCGAGCGGAAACCCAACTGTCAGACCGCCTCCAATGCCTTCATTATTTTGCCCAATTATAGACAAACCAGAGATACCAAGATCCGGCCAAAAATGACTTTGACGAAAAGGCGAGTAGGTTGTTTTGCTCCTGATGAAGATCAAGAAACAAAAATAATAATAAGGAAGTCATAAAATATGAGACAGAAATTGCATTGGTGGTTTTTTAAAGATAATTTTCTTATTATGTCAAGAGCTGCTGAACAGGTTCAGAGGATATAGGCTTGTTTCATGAGAATGTAATCTCATAATAATAATAATAATAATAATAATAATAATAATAATAATAATAATAATAATAATAATAATAATAATAATAATAATAATAAAATTCTGCTGTGCCACCGCTTTTTAAATAACAATAATAAAAATCAACAGTTGCTGAACAGTTTCAGGGGACATAGGCAATAATAATAATAATAATAATTAATTAATAATAATAATAATAATAATAATAATAATAATAATAATAATAATAATAATAATAATAATAATAAAAACAACCGCTATTTAAATAACAATAATAATTAAAATCTACTGTACAAAGCTGTTTAAATACACCGAAATATGAGTATTGGCCAATTACTGACCAATATTGTCGTGCAGGAAAAGCGAATTACAAGAAAAATTGAATAAAAACTCAATATAAAATCGATTCGCACAACGCAGCCATCCTCTTCAACAAAACATGCTTTCAATAATAATAATGATAATAATAATAATAATAATAATAATTTACGTAACTTGTTCTCAACATTAAGATAATTCTTATTTCTTTTTAATTATTAAATAATATCATTATTTTGAGAAAGATCGAGACTTTTTTTTTTTGCCCTTGTTAATTTCGAGCACTGTGTATTTTTGACGGAGATGACCATTCCTACTGTGACTCCAGTTCATTTTATAAGGGTATCAAGTCACTCCTACCGTTCTTCACCCTGTCTTTTCCTACGATCTTCGGTCAAGTTCCGACATAGAAAGAAAATGTTTTTCAACAAACTTTCGTTAAATATCCCACCTTTTATTATTATTATTATTATTATTATTATTGTTGTTGTTGTTGTTGTTACTGTTGTTGTTGCTGTTGTTTTTGTTGTAATATATCTAATGCATAAATGACTATAAGGAAAACTATTAAATAAGGCACAGAAGCCCTCATAAATAATAATAAAAAAACTGCCAGGAGAACTAAAGAGAAGTGCGAAGACAGAGTAAAATACTGAATAAAATAAAAAAAAAACAAATAATAATAAAATTCAAATGCATTATTAATATCAAGTAATGAACCTGACAAAAGGATAAAAGAAGATAAAACAACTGAATAAATGAAAAGTGAGCATGTGTCCCCAATCTGCTATCAAGAAGGGGAAAATAGCAAGTCTTAAACCCATAAGAATGTACATTCGCTTACGCGCATATATGTGATAGCTAAGATGCGTGTAAGCACAGGAGAGGAAATTATGAAAAAATAAAATACCTAAATAGTGAAAAAAATGAAATTAATTAAAAGAGACCTACTAGCAATCTTTACACAGCATTTGTGATATAACACGATCACCATATTCCCTTACGGACAGAATACTTTATGAACCTGAGAAAAAGCATTAAATTTATTTGCCACAAATGCTGTTAAAGATCTCAACAAAAATGGCGCTTAGTTACAGGTGTATCTCCAAATGTTTCTACAGGGGAAGCTTGTGGCTAATTACATTGTTGTTTATTTACTGACATTACATTTGAGCACGCATATCCTTGAATTTACTGAACGTATAACCCTTGAATTTACTGAAATTACTTTTGAGCACATATACCCTTTGAGTTTGCTGAAATTACGTTTGAGCACGTATATCACTTGAGTTTACTGAAATTACGTTTGAGCACGTATATCACTTGAGTTTACTGAAATTACGTTTGAGCACGTATATCACTTGAATTTACTGAAATTACTTTTGAGCACGTATACCCTTTGAATTTACTGAAATTACTTTTGAGATCGCATACCCCTTGAATTTTCTGAAATTACCTTTGAGCACGTATATCCCTTGAATGTACTGAAATTACTTTTGAGCACGTGTACTACTTGAATTTACTGAAATTGCTTTTGAGTATGTATATCCCTTGAATTTACTGAAATTACTTTTGAGCAAGTATATACCTTGAATCATTTGAAATTACTTTTGAATTTAATGAAATTACTTTTGAGCATGTATGGTCCTTGAATCTACTGAAATTACTTTTGAGCACGAGACCCCCCTTTGTTTACTGACAATACTTTTAGTCACGCACCCCCTACGAGCACTAAATCAAGGTTGTTATTTGGACAACACATCTAGAAACTTTGGTGAGATTAATCGAGGATGTGGTCGATTCAAACTCATTTTGAAAAAAAAAAAAACCATTACTGCTGTTATTTGTTTTGAGAGAGAGAGAGAGAGAGAGAGAGAGAGAGAGAGAGAGAGAGAGAGAGAGAAGAGAGAGCAATTTAGAAGAGGATCTTTTTTCCCATCTATGGTTTTCTAAAGATGAAGAATAAAGATGAGAAGAGAGAGAGAGAGAGAGAGAGAGAGAGAGAGAGAGAGAGAGAGAGAGAGAAGAGGCTGTTTGAAGCACAGAGAGAATCCATTTTGTGTTTTCAAGTCTAGAGTTTTCTAAAGATGAAGAATGAGAGAGAGAGAGAGAGAGAGAGAGAGAGAGAGAGAGAGAGAGAGAGAGAGAGAGAGAGAGAGAGAGAGAGAAGCTGTTGTGAAGCACAGAAGAGAATCCATTTTGTGTTTTCAAGTTTAGAGTTTTCTAAATGAGAGAGAGAGAGAGAGAGAGAGAGAGAGAGAGAGAGAGAGAGAGAGAGAGAGAGAGAGAGAGAGAGAGAGAGCCACAACTCGGAGCGAAAATGAAGAATAAGTCGTTCGTCCTTGAAGTGTTCTTGATCTATTACCGAGCACCTGACGTGTTTTGTGGCGACAATGATGTACGAATGATTCGGCTAAGCGAGAGAGAGAGAGAGAGAGAGAGAGAGAGAGAGAGAGAGAGAGAGAGAGAGAATAACGAAGCGAAATCGACCATGAAAACTCGCCTCAACAGAAAGGATGAGAGAAGAAGGAAAAAGTGGGAGGATAACAATTGCATTAAAAGGAAAAAAAAACTGATGCGTCGAACAATGAAGCTAACAAAGAAAATAAAAAAAAAAAACAATGAAATAAAAAAATAAATAAGAAAATGAAATTGATGGCATTAACGATAAAACGAAATGGTGAAAGACTTGCGATAAGTAACTGCTTCATAAAAAAAGAGATAGCTCGAACAATGTATATAAAAATAAGGGACAACGACAGAAGATGGAATTAGCAAGAAAGGAAAATGAATGCAGATCTGATATAAGCAAGACGCATGCGGAAAATGAATAATTTTCTTCATAATTCACTTGCGAATGAAGTAATTATGCTCATATATAAATAAAGAACGAATCTAACAGTTTAGCTAAACTTAAATTAATGTAGTTATGCAATGTTAATAATATTTGTCTATTTTTCTGCCTGTTATACTTTTTTCAGATATTTATATCAGTTAAGTTACTGAATAATCTTGTTTAATTTTACCTTATTTCTTTTGAAAATTTATTTGAGATAAAATCACATTTAAAAATAATCAGAGAAATTAATCCGATAGATTTTATCTATAATTTACCAGCTATAAATAAAATTTTTTTATAGTTATTTACGAACCTTCATCCAGTTATTCCAGCTGTAAATAAAATGAATTAAATCAAGACAGAGCATCTAATGTTATTTACGAACTGTGTTGTGTGATATATATATATATATATATATATATATATATATATATATATATATATATATATATATATATATATATATATATATATATATATATATTTATATTATATATCTATATATATATATATATATATATATATATATATATTATATAGATAGATACACAAATATATATTTAAATAACAGAGATACACACACACATATATTAAATTACTATCATTTTTCTGAAATTTTCAGTACAACATCATGGAAGAAGTTGGAACTCAGACGGAGCTCGGAGCTGTAGGAAGGGGCGGTTAAGTTAACCAATAACCGGAAGTAGGTTTGTGGTAGGCAGCAGTCATTTGCCCTCCACGCCCTCCCCCACACCTCCCCTCCACAAATCTTGAGGCTTTCCCCTCCTCCACCTCCTCCTCTTTACCCCCTCCAGTAATCACCCACTACTAACCTAACTCCTTCGGTATCTCTGTCCATCTGTTGCAGCTTTGCAGAAGTCATGTTATTGCTTCTAATGATATTGTTCTTTCTTGATCGAGACAGCAACTTGGAGGACGCAGGAACTAGCTTGCTCACGCGCATATGTGTGCAATCACACACACACACACACACACACACAAACACACACAAACCACCAACGTCAACTATAATGTCAAGGACTCTCAAATAAAAGTTACCTACATGTCTACAATAAATAAAAAACACATCACTTTAGTAACTGCTACCGCAAAAAGCACAATTACCATGAAGTTAAGACTTAAAACTATTTTCTCTTAAAGTACGTCAAGGACAAGCTCTATGAGCCGACTTATATACAAATTTAACAGCTTGGAGAAAACCGCACTACATGAAAATGGCTGGTGCTTCGTATAATGTATAATGATTGCTGGGATTTTTAATGAATGAGATTCAGAGATAGTGACAATAATTTAAAGAATAAAAGAAAAGAATATGGGTATAATAGGGAAAATAAGAATGTTACCAATGAGACAGTTATGTAATTTAAATCGTTCATTAAAGCATGTTATTTGTAATATATAATTAATCCATACTTTCAAATTCTTGGTAATTCCGCTTAAAGCATATAAAATCACTCCTAAGAGGAATATTCTTTTACTTATATTTTTAGTAATTTATTGACATTTTCATCTGTCTACTTATTGATTTGTCAATTTATGCTTGTTTTCTAATAACTGATCTTTCCATATTTCCTATTATCTTCGAGAATTGCTTTCAATGAACACCATATTCTTCAGAAGCTTGAATTTCAAGTCAATGGCCCCCTGTAGGCCTGTTCCATATGAATAGGGTTCTTCTTCTGAATAAAAATAATAATAATAATAATAAAAATAATAATAATAATAATAATAATAATAATAATAATAATAATAATAATAATAATAATAATAATAATAACAGAACAAAGAAACGGAAATAAAAAAAAATGGAAATGAACATTACAACATTTTTTATAATCTGTCTCCGGTATGCGGAAGCAATCTCAGTTTCCTGTTCGTCAAGAGAAAGAAAGTAGGGTGAGGAAATGTCAAAAATTCCGTAGGCCTAAAATGCCATCCTGTTAAACCATTCCGTGGGCCTATTGCGGTCGGGGGCTGATAGCGGTACAACTTGAAGGTTGTCAGTCACGTGAAATCTGTGTCATTATGGAGTAGTTTGTAAATGGGAGCGAATGGTATGAAAGCAAAGTCTGATGCCTGCATGTAGCCCAGGCTTGATTAATACTGTTAAACATTTATGTATAATATATATATATACATTATATATATATATATATATATATATATATATATATATATATATATATATATATATATATATATATATATATATATATATATATATGTGTGTGTGTGTGTGTGTGTGTGTGTGTGTGTGTGTGTGTGTCGACCTTAAGACTTGTGGCTATGTAAACCTCACATTCATACATGTATTGAATTTGTGTCGAATCCCTGGCAACATATCTGCAGCGAAAATTCACCATTAGGAAACAAACAATAGCACAGTTACACCATTACTTTGTTGCTTTGTAATCCAAAAATACAGATTTCCTGCAACAGTTCTGTATTTTGGAGGAGAGGCATACTGAATAAAAACCGACCTTGGAAAACGTACCACTGACCTTTTAATAATGACTCTAATGACCAATGCCGGCATCTCTAATTTATTGCCCCGGTGGAAAAATAACTTTTTTTTTCTCTCCTTTTGAAAGCATAAAAAGCATTAACCCTCCTCCTTTTCTCTCTCCTCTGACGTCAAGCCGTTCCTGAAATGTCATTTAATTCTATGTTATTTTCGCCGAAACGGTCAACACCCATGCTTCCTCCCAGACTAGTTGGGTATTCCTTGACAAATAAGAAACGCCTGTTACGTATTCTGTCCTGAAATGGAAGACTGCAGTATCTGCAAAAATACTAAACTGAGAAAAATGGTAGATACTTTCATTTTTCCCTTGCCTTACTACTGATTTTGCAGATACTGCAAATGGGACCCCATAAATAAAGCATTGAAGAATCATTCTGAAACTGCAGTAACTTGTGTATTAGCGTTTCACGAGCCGAATAGGTGGCATTTCTCAATTTCGAAAATGTTGCAGATACCACAGTCTTCCATTTTAGGGCAGTATTGTTGCTGAGACGTCTCTATGAGTCCGCGCATGCGCATTTGTAGAGGGGTTCCACTTTTGAGGGAAAGAAGCATGAAGTGGGTTTCACAAACTTACCGGTTATGTCCACTTTTGAGTGTCCACTTTTGAGGGAAAGAAGCATGAAGTGGGTTTCACAAACTTACCGGTTATGTCCACTTTTGAGTGTCCACTTTTGAGGGAAAGAAGCATGAAGTGGGTTTCACAAACTTATTGGTTATGCTCGTATGACCATACCGTGAAGAAATGACGGGACATTACGCACCGTCCCTTGGGTAGAAATGTCTAGCTCAGACCCGATGAAAAAATGAGGGTTCTGGGAGTCATGGGAAACCAGAGGCAGAGAGAGAGAGAGAGAGAGTTCTATAGCAAGGCGGTAGATGGAAAAAATGAAAAAAAAGATGAATTTTCAAAAACTAATTTCCTGTAGAAGAATTTTTAAACTAATTCCTCATAAGTGTAATTAGGAGGTATGGACTTATCATAAGTATAGTATCCACTCTCCTAAAGTAACACTGAAATCATGAAACATAATCTAGTGGAGAGAGAGAGAGAGAGAGAGAGAGAGAGAGAGAGAGAGAGAGAGAGAGAGAGATTCTCAGCAAAGCTTTAGTCTAGATTACAAATCGTAAACATCCACAGGAGAGAGAGAGAGAGAGAGAGAGAGAGAGAGAGAGAGAGAGAGAGAGAGAGAGAGAGAGAGAGAGAGAGAGAGCCAAGCAATACTTCAGAAAAAGTGTTCTTGCAACACCCAGAATATTGCATGCCGCAACAAGGAGTAAATGAGAGACCAAGACCTCACACGAAATTCAGTGCGTTAGCAACAAGGAAATGAAATTCAAGTGTTCGCCCCCCCGCCAAAAGGAAAAAATTAACGAGTAAATTAAAAAAAAACAGAGTGAATTAAACTAATTAATCCGGTATAGGAGGAAACCGTAAAATCAGACCTGACAAACTGTTGCCGGCCACGCCGGTAGATGATTACTATTTCCCGCGCGTTGAAATCACCACGCAAATTTTGTACCCCGATACGGTCAGTCTCCTCGAGGTTCCATCTGCTTTGAATAAATATAATCTTGAGGATCACGGCGACGGCAGATTGCAGCGTCACCTGATGAGCGTGAAGGAATGACGAGACTAATCGAAGTGCTCCTGTCCAAGAATGCTCTTAGAACAGTAATGGGTCGAGGTAGAATGTGCTTACGCAAGCAAATGGAATCAGGAAATTTCTAAGAGGCTTCAGTAGGAAATCAATATATATAATAGTTTTATAATGATGGAGCAGATAACGTCCTGGGACGCATAAAATACGGCTGGAAATTTGTTCCCCTTTCTTGTCCAGGCCCAAAGGATACAAGCTGAGAAGAGGGAGGGTGCATAACCACCTATTGAAGGAAGAAGCAGGAAAAATAATTCCAAAACTTGGCAACTGAAAGAACGAATCAGTCACGAAATCATCTCGACTCCGAGACACAAGCAGACAAAAGGCATTAAAAGAAAAAAAAAGGCGAGGCTAATTCCTTCAAAGCGTCAGCAGGAAATCAATACTCAGGAAGCAGAGAACATCTCAAGGAGGGGTGTGAAGTGCAGTAGGGACAGGTTAGGGACAAGTATATCAGAATACCAGGCAAACCAAGCAGCCATTCAGCCAGCCTCTGGGTGCATTCGAAGGAAAGCAGCTGCTGCTTTGGCGACCGAAAACACGGTCATTTTCTAGAAGGCGTCGGCAGGAAATCCTTCGCACTTCCAGGTACGTTTACATATTCGGGAAGCAGAGGACAGATAAGAGTCGGTGGTGGGGTATGGGGGTGGGGAAAAGAGAGAGGGTGGGGAGGAAGGTTGGGGAGAGAAAGGGTGCTATGTTTAGGTGCGTGTGAACGCGTGCTTGGGAAAGTGGCCGTGCCGCAGTTATGCATTCGTACCCAGACCCGCGTGTGCGTGAAGGTACGGCGTCTGCGATGACATGGTATTTGGAAAACGGACCCTTAACACCTGTTGTGCAGGTAACAGTAATTGGCTCAAAGAAAAAAAAAATAGATATAAAAAAAAATGAAAATATCCTAGGAAGAGTACTAAAAATTGCAAGTCGTTTCCTGTGTTACAGGGGATGACAATTGTACTCAAAATACGCAGCGGATCTGTTTGGGTACAAAGAAGAAATTCAGTCTTTCATTTTTTTTTTAAATGAAGAGACAGAGACAGGCAAACACCAAGCTTGGTCACTGCAAGAACTGTGCACGTGAATGAAAGTATTTTCATTAAACAAGAGAAATACATCCTTTAAAAAGAGGCAAACTACAGGATTGAGGATGTACAGAAGAAGACAAAGAATTCCGCATACCAACAGCAAAAGGAATCATGGAATTATCAAACTGGTTAACTCTCGAGTTGGCTACTTCCACGCAAAGCTTGTTCGACTGCTTATCTTGATGTATACGAGGCAAAATGCTACATCACCATCGGATAAAAGTAATGACCACATTCAATTTCTCTCTCTCTCTCTCTCTTGGCCTTTCTTCTCACGACATCTGAGAGAGAGAGAGAGAGAGAGAGAGAGAGAGAGAGAGAGAGAGAGAGAGAGAGAGAGAGAGAGAGAGAGAGAGAGAGCAGCAGCGCCCAAAGGGCGAAACGCAGCGGGAACCCAATCACCTCGTCACTCCGCTGTCTCTTGCAAGCTAAGCGGTGGAGTCATCTGGGAACCATATTTCTTTCACATCCGACACCACCAATCTTAGTTCTCATGACATCCATCAACCACACGGATAATGGTTTAAGTGGAGAAAGATGTTGCAGCTAATCTCTCTCTCTCTCTCTCTCTCTCTCTCAGGATATATATACATGTTCCCAATCACATATAAAAAACGTGCAACAGCTAAGTTGTAACAAGACAGAGAGAGAGAGAGAGAGAGAGAGAGAGAGAGAGAGAGAGAGAGAGAGAGAGAGAGAGAGAGAGATTCTCAAAAATGCTTTAGTCTAGATTACAAATTATAAACACCCACAGAGGAGAAAGAGAGAGAGAGAGAGAGAGAGAGAGAGAGAGAGAGAGAGAGAGAGAGAGAGAGGATCAAAAGCAATCCACTAGATTATGACATACAAAAGCCGAGTCATAACATCTCCGAAATGACGGGTTTCCGCGTAATGAAGACGTAATTCTATACCCCACTTACTGCCAGAGTAATGACACTGTGGTTTCGGGGGGGCCAAAGGACAATTGCTTTCGAGTGCCAATGTCTCCTCGAGCAACGACATTGGGGAATATTTCCGTGACTTAACAATAAAGAATTCTGCGAATTTCTGTTCGAATCACTCGGGGGGGAATTAAGATGGAAAAGGTTAGTGACTTCTCGAAAAAAAAAAATCAGGGGTTTCAGAAGTCAGAAATTTAATGAAAGGAAACCCCCAAAAAAAAAATTAAGGGTTTTCAGAAGTCAGAAATTTAGTGAAAGGAAACATCA
>NC_089777.1:22516536-22539036 GCF_040412425.1 Macrobrachium rosenbergii | reverse complement strand
GTAAGTGGAAAACAAACGAAAATACAAAAGAAATTAAGTTAATTTGTCTATTCCTGATAACAGGTCTCCCTTTCGTCGATCGACATCCTCTCTCCGCAAGTTCCTTCGGACGCACATTTTTATTTAGTCAAAACAATTACAGAACGGATAGAATGACATAATAATAGAAATCATAAAACTGTCAATAAAACTTAGTAGCCGAAGTTCCTTGCAATAGTTCACAAGAGATGAATTTCTTAAAATATTATATATATATATATATATATATATATATATATATATATATATATATATATATATATATATATATATATATATAAATAGGGATACATGGTTCTCTCATATCAATTAGTACCTGAACCTCCTTGCAATACTTTATATATATATATATATATATATATATATATATATATATATATATATATATATATATATATATATATATATATATATATATACATACATATAAAACAAGGATACAACAAGGTTCTCCCTTATCAAATCTTCACATGATATACCAACCCTTTTTTTTCAGAGAGACTACTTACTTGTTCCAGCCGTATACAACAGCAGCAGTTAAATAATAACAAACAACATCACATCCAGAACAGCAAAAGCATCACAACAACAACAACAACAACATACATTCCTTGCAAAGCCCGAAATTCTTCGATCAAAGATCAAGATTCTTTTTTTTTTTTTTTTTTTTCCCCGAGATTTGAAATAGCGTCACGTCCTGCCGTCTAAGAGCGGAGGAATTCAAATAGCGCTTCCTCCCCCTCCCCCAACAAAGACCCTCCCAAATCCTGGCGTCGGAAAAGGCGAGAATTTATAACTCCTCCTCCTCGTACACTCTCCCCCTTCCCAGCCACAAAGTCACACCTACACACACACACACATACACACACACACACACACACAGACAAGTACATACACATGATCACCTTTGTACAACCTTCAACCTCTTTATAGAAGAAAACATTAATTTATTTATGTTAGCTATTTCACGATTCCCAACTTTCTGAAGAGCGAAAACAGATGGATTACTAATTAATACTGGTACACAACTTCAAAGTTTTTTACAGCTTCCGGCGATTGAAAATTGATAAAAAGAGCTTCTAAAATGCAATACACTATGAAGACAGCGCCAAAAAAAAAAAAAAATATTCGATAGGTAGAAGACATTTTAGTTGGAAAAAGCTACAAAATGAGTTTCCGTAGTATAAAAAAAAAAAAACTGTAGGTCACAGAACGACTCCAAATCAGTAAGATTTAAAAAAAAATAAAAAAACAAGGGTCAACGAACACGGCTCCGAAAACAGATTAACCAAGACAAAAAAAAAAGAATACTCAAAAAGCAATGCTTCAATGAAAAAAGTTACCCACAAAAAACTTAGATTAAAAAATATATCTCAAAAAAGATTCCATAGAAAAGATTCGAGAACAAAACCAAGAGAACCAACAGAAAAGCCTAAAATAAAACAGAGACCCGACCAAAATCCCCAAAACAAAAAAGCCAAAATGAAAAGTCTAGAAAAAACCAAGACCGACAAAAAAAAAAACTCTAAAATCCAAATCCACTGAAAAAAAGCATCGCATAAATCAAGAACCGACGAAAAAACCTCGAAAAGACCAAAACCAAAAGGAAGGCCTAGAAACAACCAAGTCCTGACAAAACAACTCGAAAAACATGAATAAAAAAAGCCTCGAATAAACCAAGAAGTGACAAAAAAGCCTCGAAAAAGCCAAAACCAAAAGGAAGGCCCAGAAAAAAAAACCAAGACCAACAAAAAACTCGCAAAAACAAATCCAATAAAAAAACCCTCGAATAAACCAAGAACAAACCACAAAAAAAAAAAAAACACGAAAAACCAAAAATATAAGAAAAACCTCGAAACCCTTCCAAAAGCAAGTCAACTGCAAATCCTCCAAAATGGGACCGAAACCCAGCGGGGGTATTAAGAGGAAAGATGAGGGAGGTTATCCGGCAAAAACTAGAATACCCAGTTGGGTCTCATGTTCCGCCAGTTATCTCCATGCCGTTTCAGAGACCATGTTATCATGCGCATTTACGTGCGCGCAGAAGCGCACTTGGGCATGCCTTCGTGCAAAAACAGTCTTTGATTTTGAGTGGCTTGTGCATACAGTTTTAACAAAAGCACATTGTGAATCGATTTTTGGCCCGAAAAATCTTTACAACAATCTTGTAAATATGTTTTATCAAATAAAATGAAGTCTGTTCGTTTTGTAAAGACAGATTTAATAATATTTTAGAGGGTGTATCTTTATGTATGTATGGAAGTTATACAACTGTCTATTTAAATTATCTCTGACGTGACAACAAGGATGGTCACTGAGATCGAAAACACACTGTTAACCCCATGATCTGATTTAGCCGAAACAGGATGGAAACTATGAAAAATAAAATAACATTTTATTTTTTTTTATTTTTATTTTTATAAAATAATATTATTTACTACTACAATGGCTCAAGCGAGGATAACTGCTCATGGTATAAAAGCAACTTACAGCCGTCTCTCCTTGTCATATGGTTACCTTGTTAGTTGGCCTCAACACGGGCTCTTGCCTCAAAACTAGTAAAGTATGAAAGGAATCAGGGCGCCTGGCGTGGACCTCTGGACCTTAAACTCCGGACTGATGATTAAGAGAATCTTGAAAAAAATATATGAATATAGAAACTGAACAACATCTTAAAAGACTTCTCACGAATCTGATTAGAATTTTGAAGTCGCTCAGACAAAACTGTACCTTCTGTGAAGACGTAATAAGGGCGACAATGTAACACATACAGGTTCATCGAGATAAAGAAAGATCAAGCTCACGTTTTGCTGAAGTCAGCAAAGTTGCAGTATTTACTGTAATCGCACCCTCTGAATTCTTGATGACATCTTGAATGTTGTTTGTCACTGGCGGGGCAGATGATAAAGAATTGAATTTTTGTTGTTGTTGTTGTCGTTTAAAGCTCGTTTTTCACATTTTTGGCGTCGTCTCTTGTTCTTAGCTTGTTCTTGCTTTGTGAAATGGGTGTCTGTCTTTTACACACGCACATATATATATATGTATATATATATATATATATATATATATATATATATATATGTATATATATATATATATATATATATATATATATATATATATATATATATATCTATATATATTATATACATACATATATATACACATATATATATATATATATATATATATATATATATATATATATATATATATATATATATATATATATATATATAAATATAAATATATAATATCTAGAGATAAGGAGATCGGGTGTGATACTATGAGCTTCCAAAAATACTACCAATGATAAGAACAATCACAAAATTAACAGCAATAATGCAGTGGAAGTAGCAACCATGACATCATTGATAATAATAATAGTAATGTACGAGTATATGGGTTTATATGGAAAATGATTCCTTAACAAGAAAAGCAAATAATAAATACTTATTACCATAATACACAATTATGAACTCAGTATCCAGACAATTTAGTCACCTGTTCATTCAAAATTCCCTTTATACCTTTGCAGTTATTTATTTATTCATTGTTCGGGCAGAAATAAGATAAGACTTTCATTCTTTGGTTAGCTTTGACATATTTGAAGATATTTGTAAGATACATTGTACGAAAATATGCCACAAATCTTGATTTTCCTAATCAACCTAACTCCACAGTATTAAGAGTCCTGTTTACTTAAAAAAAAAAAGGAGAAAGAGAAGGGGTTTCGAGGGATAAGGAGGGAGGTAAACAGTTACAAAACATGGTAAGCCGAACGAGTCTAACCAGAGTAGTAGACTATACGAAACTTACGTTATAAGGCTGTGACACGTTTGCATTTTTCCTTAAACTTCTGAATATTAGTTCCTCACTCTTGTTAAGAGAATAACGAATATAATCAGAGTGTTTTTTTTATTTTTCCCTAGGGATCGCGCCTCCCCTGGAAATTGCTGACACCCCCCAGGTTGAGAACCACTGGCCGCTAGAACCTCCGTCAAGACAGAGCCTTTCTAAAAGACCATGGAAAGGTATCCGTGATGGAGCAGAGACGCTTAAAATAAGACAGAGCCTCCGTCTCTTGCACTGTCTTCCAGCCACGTAAGCCAGCTGATGCCTTTGTGGGCGTGATTCGGCCAACGTCATGGTGGGCGTGATTCTGACAACGTCATTGTGGGCGTGATTCTGCCAACTTCATCGTGGGCGTGATTCTGACAACGCAGTTGTGGGCGTGATTCTACCAACGCCATTGTGGGCGTGATTCTACCAACGCCACTATGGGCGTAATTCTGCCATAGTCATGTGGGCGTGATTCTGCCAACACCATTGTGGGCGTGATTCTGCCAACGCTTTTGTGGGCGTGATTTGGCCGAAGCGTCGCTTCAATGAGCTGTGACTTGTTTTTAACTAAAGGCGAGGAGAGCCCTTCAAGGCCAATTGCGGACCGTGAGAGAGAGAGAGAGAGAGAGAGAGAGAGAGAGAGAGAGAGAGACGCTGTTGGATAATAATTATCCGTTTCCGCCACTGGTGGTCTCGAGAAGCAATGAAAGTGAGTATCATTTTGTTTTCAAGTGTTTTATTATTATTATTATTATTATTATTATTATTATTATTATTATTATTATTATTAAAGATGATGATTCATTCTTCATACACAAAACACTTCAGGATAAGACAATAAACAACTGAACTTGTACATAAACAAACAACAGGTGAAAGATAAGTAATTACCTTATATATAAGTAAACAACAGTTGATAGAGAAGCAATATATAATATAAAGGTAAACAACAATTGAAAGATAAGCCATGAATTACATATACATGTAAACAACAGTTGAAAGATAAGTCCTGTACCATATATATAAGTAAACAACAGTTGCGAGATAAGTCACGTAAACAAAGTTAATGGAAACATTAAGACCTTAAAACGCAAAGAGCGTGAACCTAAATTAAACCCCCCCAACACCCCCCCTCTGGGTAAGAGAGGGTGGGGGGATTGTTACATAAACACGACAGTAGGTAATCGCGTAGGCAATACCTTTCAAGGCTCTGCGCAGGAATCGAGTGTAATGCTACTTTTAAACTAACGTGTTTCTCGGTCGTCTGATATACAGTACTCCTCAGCTACGTGTTCACCGCCCCCCCCCTTTTTTTGGTCTGTTTTGTTTCGCTCGTTTTCGCTTTATTACATGGTTTGCCATATTTCTCTTTGACTTAAGTTTTTTAACATGGAATTCTTTTTTCGTGTTTCTCTTTATATTAAGTTTTTTTTTATTGTGAAATTCTTTTATCATGTTTCTCTTTACATTCACTTTTTTTATATGGAATTCTTTTATTATGTTTCCCTTGACAGTCATTTTTTATATGGAATTCCTATTTCATATTTCTCTTTACATTAAGTTTTTTTAATATGGAATTCCTATTTCATACTTCTCTTTACATTAAGTTTTTTATATGGAATTCTTATTTCATACTTCTCTTTACAATGGAATTCATTGCTTTTTATTTCTTATTTCACACTTCTTTTTACATTCAGTTTTTTATATGGAATTCTTATTTCATATTTCTCTTTACATTAAGTTTTTTTTTTAATATGGAATTCTATTTCATACTTCTCTTTACATTAAGCTCTTTTAAAATATGGAATTCTTATTTCATATTTCTCTTTACATTAAGTTTTTTATATGGAATTCTTTTATCATATTACTCTTTACATTAAGTTTTTTTTTAATATGGAATTCTCATTTCATACTTCTCTTTACATTAAACTTTTTTAAAATGTGGAATTCTTATTTCATACTTCTCTTTACATTCAGTTTTTTATATATGGAATTCTTTTTCATATTTCTCTTTACATTAAGCTTTTTTCAATATGGAATTCTTGTTTCATACTTCTCTTTACACATATTTTTTTTGCAATAAAGGAATTCTATCATTTGGGAGATTGCCCAACGAGTTAATGGTATATTTATCCTGTTTATTATATGTGTAATTTTCACGTTAATATGACAAAATCTAATGTACAGGGGAAGCTTTCAAACCAGGCCAGAAAGTAACGACTTGGCAAGAATTATTATTATTATTATTATTATTATTATTATTATTATTATTATTATTATTATTATAAAATGCTGGCATTTTTATGACTATCCAAAACAGGTCATAAAGTTGTTTGGAGAGTTCAAAAAGACCAAATATATACGTGTAAAAAAAGAGAAAATTCGTATATATGAAAGAAGAATTGTAGTACACTCATTTGAGAGAGAGAGAGAGAGAGAGAGAGAGAGAGAGAGAGAGAGAGAGAGAGAGAGAGAGAGAGAGAGAGAGAGGGCACCTGGATGTGACAATTACTCATTGGAGATTTATGTTCACAGTGAATATACGTTATGATCCCACGAATATAAATATTTCCATGAGACTGGATCATAAAAAAAGATACGCATCAAGATTTCCTGATGATTTGTCATCATCGTAATCATTATCATCATTATTATCATCCTCATCACCATAGTTATTAGATAACTGGTAAGGAAACAAAGTTAGTTAACTATCTTCGTCATCATTATAATTTGGTGCTCTGGTAAATTACGCAGTAACTCATCAACAAACAATTAAAAATTTCATTGCAGCTGGCGTCATCATATTCATCATTATCATCACATTCATCATTATCATCATCACCATCATTATCATCACTGCAATTTGTGCATTGTAAATCTGCAAAGGTATTTCTATAGAAACAAGGACAGGTATCATTTTTCATGCTGTCAAGAGAGTAGGTAACTCTACCAGCAAATTTATATCCTTTTAACATTCATACAAATGACTTTGTTGCCCTTTGTCCTGCGGAATAAAAAAAAAAAAAATTGCTGATGCATCGTCTTTAATTAACCGTCCCAAATGTGTTTGATAACACAGATTCTCGTTATTTTCATCAGCTAAATCTTGATGTAGTAAAATCTTACAACGCCGTGTGACGCAAAAGGCTCTTTGTTCAAATTCCGCTGCTCACGTTTGTATGTGCTTTCGCCTCTACGAATCTCCGTATTTTTGGTACCTGCTTATGAGGTGAGGTTGCTAGCCCCATGCCATGCCACGTGGATGCTACAGCTCGTGCGCCGGGGAAAGCACAGAAATCCACGTGTTAGACGCGTATGCTACGAAGGTCAGATCGTACCGGTTAACTCTCGTGTTGGCGACTGTTGCACAACATCCGTATTAAAGTCGGAACTTTTTTCCGTGTTCTTTCTAAAATCGTGAAAACACGGAAGCCTCAGGTAGCACGGCCTTGATAGATTCTCTAGTCGATTCCCCGCATTTTTTCTTGCTTTGGTACGAAATACGACCAAAATAAACCACATTTTTAAGCCTTACAAACCGGACTAAAAATGGATCAAAGTCCAAGAAATAAAAAAAAAAGAAAAAGAAAAATAAAGTATTACCTGGAATGCGCGCGTCATCGCAGCACTCTCGTATGTGAAGAACCATTTCACATACTTCAAATTCACTTTGTTGGCAAAGTTCTTCTAGAGTCGTTCCAGAGCAAAATCCACCAAACGAAAAGAAACAGATGTTTGAAAGCATTCCGGGATCCGGTTTCGCCCGAAGCGCCCAAATTCAAGCGACGACGTCAGATACCTCTTTTGCCGTTGTCAAAGAAACTGGAGTGAAAAAATCTGGGAAGTTTATTTACTGACGGCAGTCAAAAGGAATTCTGCTTTTGCGGCCTCAGAAACCGAGGCTGCGAGGGAGCGTTTTTGCTGAGGCTTTGGTGCCAATCTGCTCTGGGGATCAGGCAACTCAGGCGCGTTTTTGCTCTCTGCACTGGAGTCTATCTGCTCTCAGGATCTCGGCATGTGCCGGCGTTTAACCTTGGACACCTCGGCTATTTTTCCTTCGAGAAGGACGTGCGTCCTTCAAGGCACTGACGATTATCCCTGGTCCCCTTCGAGGGGTTAATGCCGTCAGTGCAAACTCAAAAGCTATACTGTAGGCATAACTAAACAAGTACTGTCCAGTAGGCATTACTAAACAAGTACTGTACTTTAGGCATTACTAAACAAGTAATGTCCTGTAGGCATTACTAAACATGCACTGCCCTGTAGGCATTACTAAACAAGTACTGCACTGTAGGCATTACTAAACAGGTACTGTACTGTAGGCATTTCTAAACAAGTACTGTACTGTAGGAATGACTAAACAAGTAAAAAATTCACTGAATTTTCTTCGGCGCAGTCGGGTTTTCTGTACAGAGTATATTGCTGTATGAAACTCTCAGCCACGGCTTATGAAACACTTACCCGCGGCCTATGAAACTTTCGGCCACGGCCCGGTGGTGGCCTATGTTGTTGGCGGTGTCAGACGCATGATCATGGCTAACTTTAGCCTTAAATAAAAGTAAAACTACTGAGGCTAGAGGGTTGCAATTTGGTAAGTTTGGTGATTGGAGGGTGGATGATCGACATACCAATTTGCAGCCGTCTAGCCTCAATGGTTTTTAAGATCTGAGGGCGGGCAGAAAAAGTGCGGACGGGCCATCTCAATAGTTTTCCTTTACAGAAAACTAAAAGGTGTTTGCAGAAACCCTTCAACACCTAGCTACAGTATCTTCTTAGCTTTTCACTTTGTCTCCATTCCAGCTCAATGTCCTCGGTCTTGCTGTCCAACCGCTCTAACGGTTACTTCTTACTGCGACTGTGGAGTTTCCTCCCAGTTCCACCTTTAGATCGTCACACTTCATCTTGATTTTCTGGATCGCTTTTTCTTGCTGTCCAACCACTCCAACTCTCTCTTTTCATTATTATTATTATTATTATTATTATTATTATTATTATTATTATTATTATTATTATTAATTATTATTAATCAAAATATGTATGCTTTCTTATGGAACAAATAAAAATCATGACTCCACAAGCGTATTAATTTGAGTTAAAAGTAAAACCGAACGAAGATAAGTAAAAAAAAAAAATTAACAAAACAACTGAAATACAATAAATAAATAAATAAATAAATAAATAAATAAATAAATAAATAAATAAACAAATAAATAGGCAGACACAGACGTAGATAAAGGACGTCGAGAAATAGGTCAGAAAATCTAAACTACGTCATATTCAAACATCCGACAGAAATTTCCACTAAAACATTATTGGGAGAGAGATGTCAATTTTATCGTAAACGCTGCCGGCTAAAACTTTTGTGGAAAAAAAATATCACAAACGTTTTAGCCAATATGAATACCAGCGCAATCTTCACAAGTGTTGAAAGCTAAGATTCAGTGCAGTGGTTCTCAACCGGGGGGGCGTCAGCAATTTCCAAGGGGGGCGCGAGCCCCTGGGAATAATTAAACATTCTCTAATCCCACTCGTTATTCTCTTAACAGGAGTCGCTAAGAAGCAGTGTCAGGTATCTCACTAATTCATTCCCAAAAGAATAAAAACACCCATTCTCTTTCTCTCTTTTTTTATTTATTTTCCTTTAACTCTGAGAGCGAATTTTGCTCATAGATGTAAGGGTGGGTGGGGGGCGGGCGTAGAGGGAAGGACCAACTCTTAGAGGGGGCGTGGTAATAAAAAGGTTTGGAACCACTGATTTAGTGCAATCAACTGACTTCGTATTCATATAAGTTTTTTTTACATTTGAGCAAATGAACGTTTGGCAATATCCAGGAAGGAATATGGATACTCGTTCTTCCTAAACATTTCCGAGTCTTGTTTTGTCAATGTCACTGAGAAAATCTTTGTCAAACCTTTGATAATAGAACAAGCAAGTTTATCTCTTACATTAAAGGATAATCACAACTTTACTCAAAAAATATTTCCATCCCTTCGAATCTAGACATGGTCATGTCATGGAAGGGGAACCGATGATTGGTAAAGACAATCACAGGAACTACAAAGAAACGAAAGAGTTGCCAATCCCATCTACCTCTGGATGAAAAAACTAAGTTATAAGCTCCATTATAACTGTCTACTGTGGCAGCATCTTGATGTGGTTACCAGCGAGGAGAAGGAAAGATTAATCAGCTTTGCAATTTCGGTGCTACTCACGAGAACATGAAAGTGACAAGCATAAACAGGGGTTTACGCCCTTGCGTTTAACGAAGATGGGGAGGGGGGGGAGGGAGGGAAGGGGGAGGGGGAGGGAGGTGGAAGGGTCAAGATATCCAGGAAGCACAAAGCACAACCCCTGAAATTTCCAGGCACTTAAAAAAAAAAGGTTCTTTGAGGTAACTGTTCATGACAATGCGAGGGAGTTAGAATCGACTACAGGAGCGAGAATCGCCAGTTGCATATCGGAGTGAGATTAGGCGACCGGAGTAGGAGTGGCCTACCGGAGTAAGAATCTCATTCCGGAGTAAGAATCTCATTCTTGAGTAAGAATCTCATTCCGGATTAAGAATTTCACTCGGGAGTAAGAATCTCATTCCGGAGTAAGAATCTCATTCCGGATTAAGAATTTCATTCCGGGGTAAGAATCTCATTCCGGAGTAAGAATCTCATTCCGGATTAAGAATTTCATCCGGAGTAAGAATCTCATTCCGGAGTAAGAATCTAATTCTGGAGTAAGAATCTCATCTGGAGTAAGAATTTCATTCCGAAGTAAGAATCTCATACCAGAGTAAAATTACAATTCCGGAGTAAGACTCTCATTCCGGAATAAGAATCTCATTCCGAAATAAGAATCGCTTTCCGGAGCAAGAATCTCATTCTGGAGCAAGAATCGCTTTCCGGATGAATGAGAAAATTCTGATCCAGTTAGAATCGCCTTCCAGATGAAGAATCATTTTCTGGAATAAGAATTAACCGACCAAGTAAGAATCACGTTCCAGAATAAAAATTGGCACCCCCCCCCAATAAGAATCGCTTACATAAGTGAGAAGAGTCTCTTGGGGTAAGAATCACCTACTGGAGTGAGAATCTTCTACCGAAGTGAGAATTTCATGCTTCGTGTAATACTGCTTGCATTGCTAGGGTTCTATCGCGCCTCTTCGCTTCCACGAGAGAGAGAGAGAGAGAGAGAGAGAGAATTTCGTTTGTGACTTCCTCATCTGCTTCCTTCTTAGAGAGAGAGAGAGAGAGGGAGGGAGAGAAAGAGAATATAACTTCCAGAGAGACCTCTTTCTGAGAGAGAGAGAGAGAGAGAATTTTGAATGTGACTTACATTTGCTTCCCTTCTTAGAGAGAGAAAGAGAGAGAGAGAGAGAGAGAGAAAAATTGAAAATAATTTTGAATATCTCCACCTTTAACTCTTTCTGAGAGAGAGAGAGAGAGAGAGAGAGAGAGAGAGAGAGAGAGAGAGAGAGAGAGAGAGAGAGAGTATTCCGACATGCACAGGACCAGAATGGAGCGCCGATATAAAATGTTAGCACACAGGCATGAAGAGAACAATGGAGAAGTGATGAATGCAGAAAATCCCTCATCCGTGAAGGTCAAGAGAATACAGTGAAGAACAGAAGAGAGAGAGAGAGAGAGAGAGAGAGAGAGAGAGAGAGAGAGAGAGAGAGAGAGAGAGCGTCTGGACCGTGAGCGGCGTGATAAGGGATTGGTCGACCGGACATAATTTCCAATTTTCAAGTTTTTGTTCTTTTTGTGCACCAGGTCGAAGCAGACATAGTTCAGGAAACACTAAAGGAGGAGAAGAATTCCACATCATGAATGAATGGATGAATGAATGAATGATTGAATGAATTAGTTACTGAATAAAGAAATTTAGGCTATAAATCCAAGCACTGCGGCGTTTTCAGCCATCCAGTGCCTTACACAGCGGAAAGACGGAGCTCGAGTGGTTGGACAGCAAAATAAATAGATCCAGAAAACAAAGAAGATAAAGCACATAGATCTAAATGTGAAGACTGTCACTGCCTTCAAAATGATAATGAATGAAAACATAATGTATTTCCTGATATAATGATGAGTACGATGCAATTTCGAAAATACTTTAATACTTTGGTAATTTTTGAAGGGACAGATATACTCGAATAAAAAAAAATGGACGTCATGCAATGTTATTACTGTTCAGGTCATGGATGGGTGACCAACGACTGATGAATTTTTGAGGGGGCAGATGCAGTCGAATAAAAAAAAAGTGAAATTATGCAACGTAAGGACTGGTCATGTCATGGAAGGGTGACCGATGTCTGGTGAGGACAATCAGAGGAACTACAAAGACACGAACGAGTAAAACCTAAAGGAACCAACTAACACACAGTTGAACGTGAAAGAGACTGTGGTCTTCTTTTCTGAGGCCACCCGCTATTAGAGGAAATTACTCATCGGTGAACATATATGAGCCAAATTTTTATCCCTTAAATATTTCCTGTCCTGAAGATGACATCCTAGACATTCTAAAGTTTCAATTCCTTTTTACCACAATTTGACATAGTACTGTTACAGGCAGGATATATTTACAGCCCAACAAGATATAAATAAGATAAAAGCCATTCTGAAGGATGACAAATAACAGAAAAAAAAAAAACACTAAATAGCAAATTCCAGATAAAAAGGAGATGCTAAATAAAACGTGAAGCAGCAGAGGAAACAGGACAGAGAAGAAGATTAAACAGACATACAGAGAAGGGCATAAAAAAAAAATTGTAACAGTAGGACTGAGCACTGCAAAAGAGGGAATACCTCTACAATGCCTGATTGATTGCTGTACGTGAACTAGCGGCGCACATAAAATTGGTAATCAAAGCTGAGAGCAGGTTTGATTCGATATAATTTGGATCATATACAAGTATATGAAAAGCGGTTCCACACCTCTCATGATGAGAGAGAGAGAGAGAGAGAGAGAGAGAGAGAGAGAGAGAGAGAGAGAGAGAAATTTATTTATTCAAAATTACATGGATTAAATACAAACATCTGATGAATGGTTCCACCTCTCTGAAGACGGGTATAAGAGAGAGAGAGAGAGAGAGAGAGAGAGAGAGAGAGAGAGAGAGAGAGAGAGAGAGAGAGAATTTGATCTATTCTAAATTACATGAATCAAATACAAACATCTGATGAATGGTCCCACCTCTCTCAATGAGAGAGAGAGAGAGAGAGAGAGAGAGAGAGAGAGAGAGAGAGAGAGAATCTTATTCATTCTAAATTACATGAATCAAATACAAACATCTGATGAATGGTCCCACGTCTCTCAAGGTGGGTATGAGAGAGAGAGAGAGAGAGAGAGAGAGAGAGAGAGAGAGAGAGAGAGAGAGAGAGAGAGAGAGAGAGAGAACTTTTTCGATTCCAAATTGCACCGACCAAATACAAATACATTATGAAGGGTCCCACCTCACAAGATAGGTACCAGAGAGAGAGAGAGAGAGAGAGAGAGAGAGACTTTGGGGGATTTACCAGAGATCCGTTTCCATGCTTGTGCGTGTACCTGGAGGGACACACCTCGGCCGAGGAGACAAAGGAATCGTGGTCGAGAGATAAAGAAAAATGACGCTTTATTGCATGACGTCAGTTTACGGAAAGAAACAGCGGTGTGCTGGAATGCCTGTTGTTGTATTGTTTACATGATCGAATTGGCAGATGTGTAAGATTTGGGAGGCGAGGCGACACACACACACACATATATATATATATATATATTATATATATATACATATATATATATATATATATATATATATATATATATATATATATATATATATATATATATATACATATACACATGTATATATATATATATATATACATACATATATATATATATATATATATATATATATATATATATATATATATATATATACACATATACACATATATACATACATATATATATATATATATATATATATATATATATATATATATATATATGTATATGGATGATAAGCACACTGACATTACGAAAAGAGTCTAATCAATGTATCTGTTAACCGTAAGGTATTGGTGTGCATATCAAATTTGACAATTTCTATTTAAGAGGTTGGTTAAGTATCTGCTTCTTCCGTAAATTCTCATCATGGGACAATCGTCTAGGAAGCCTGAAATAGCTTCTATTTTTGAAAATAATTATATTTTCCGCAACTCAATTTTTACGAGGCCTCTCTTTAGTTAAAAACAGATATTTTTAAGTAGTTTTATCACCAACAGTTTTCAGTGCCCGTCTCGGAGACCTAAAATACTTCCTACTTTTCAAAATAGTTTTTTGGAACACTATTTAAGGTGCGTCTCGGAGGCTTGAAATGGTTTTTTTTTTTCAAAATAGGTTTTTGCAACAATATTTGGTGAGCGGTTCGGAGGCTTAAAATAATTTTTGCTTTTGAAAATAGTTTTATCGACAACTTTTAATACCCGTCTCGGAGGACTAAAATAGTTTTTATTTTTGAAAACAGTTTTCGAAACAATATTTAACGTCTGTCTTGGTAAACAGTTTTTATTCTTCAAAATAGTTTTATCTGCAAAAATTTTTTCAACACTCGTCTCGGAGGCCCAAAATAGTTGCATTATTCATAACAGTTTTCTGCAACAGTTTTTAATGCATGCCTCGGAGGTCTGAAATACCTTTGCTTATTCAAAATATTATATATCTTTTTTTCTTGTAGCCACAGAAATTTTAAAGGGCGGGCATACGTCCCGACAACCTTGAATCAGAGCTCACGTCATCCAGTGGGCAATTACGGGCGAATTGTTTTGAAGAACCACGAATCCACAAACCCTGCTTTGATCCCAGCAATCTTCCGCCATGTAAGTAACACACTCCAACACAAACAATCACAAACACACACATACATGGGGAGTTAATGGATGTTGGTTGCATTTCCGGCTTCAACGGACATACTTGATGCTTCGCCAGTTTACAGAAACTAACAATCAATATGGAATTTTTGAAATGCGCTCTCTTCCATTCACAGTTAATAACCGAATGCATATATATATATATATATATATATATATATATATATATATATATATATATATATATATATATATATATATATATATATGTATGTATATATATATATATATACAATATGTATGTATATATATATATATCTATATGTATTATATATATATATATGTATGTATATATATGTGTATATATATGTGTGTGTGTATACCTGTAAACTGTTAAAAAAAGTAAGTTGTTCGCTTCATATACTGAACACTCCCTGCTGACAGTACAGAAAAGTAAAAATCTCAAATACATGAATATAATCTCTAGATAAAAAAAAAAATCTACAGCTATACATCGTATAAAAATCCACAAAGTTATTTAACAACCGTAAAGACATAACACTGCACAGTCTTTAAGGCGAATAAGAGCAACTCCACCGGAACAACAAGTAAAAAAATGCGCCGAAGTTTTTCTGTACAGTCGCTACAGCGTATATTCAAGGCCACCGAAAATAGATCTAGATTTCGGCACCTCAGCCAGGTGGTGGCCTGTCGTATATCGTTGCCAGAAGCACGATTATGGCAAATTTTAATCCTTAAATAAAATAAAAACTACTGAGGCTAGAGGGCTGCAATTTGGTGTGTTTGATGATTGGAGGGTGGATGATCAACATACCAATTTGCAGCCCTCTAGCCTCGGTAATTTTTAAGATCTGAGGGCGGACAGAAAAAGCGCGGACAGGAAAAAGTGCGGACGGACAGACAAACCCGGCGCAATAGTTTTCTTTTCAGAAAACTAAAACCATAAATCATTTACATAATCTTCACCTAATGACTAATCTCTCTCTTTGTACAGAGCATTTTACAGATCCGCTAATATAGGAATCCCGTCCCTGAAACGAACGTGAAAGAAAATCTCCAGCCGTATGAATATTCTCTCTCTCTCTCTCTGTTGTATGAATATTCTCTCTCCGTAAATTATGAGAGCTGTTCTCCCTCCTTCTTACCGATTCAAGAAGAAGATAGAATGAGCCACTGAGAGGAAGTCAGAGGCCGCCGGGTGAGAATTTTAAACAGCATGTGATTCCTCCGGCGGGGGTGAACAGACAGACGTCCGGGGGATGAGTTTAAAGGGGAGGGGGTTGTGTGCGCGTGTATAGAGAGAGAGAGAGAGAGAGAGAGAGAGAGAGAGAGAGAGAGAGAGAGGTTTATGCGGCGTGTATAGAGGGATTTATGGGGAATGCATACAGGGATTTATGTAGGGATTCAAAGGTTAGTGTGTTGTGTGTGTGTGTGTGTGTGTGGACAGAGAGGGAGAGAGAGAGAGAGAGAGAGAGAGAGAGAGAGAGAGAGAGAGAGAGAGAGAGAGAGAGAGAGAGAGAGGCTTATGGGCCGTGTATAGAGGGATTTATGGGGAGTACATACAGGGATTTATAGAGGGATTTAAAGGTTGCGTGCGTGTTTGTATGTGTGTGTGCAGAGAGAGAGAGAGAGAGAGAGAGAGAGAGAGAGAGAGAGAGAGAGAGAGGTTTATGGGGCGTGTATAGAGGGATTTATGGGGAGTGCATACGGGGATTTAAAGGGTACGTACTCGTACGTTCTCGTCATTAAGGCTTTAGCATTCCGACCACGACACCGTCACTTCCTATGAGTTGAAGGACTGTCCGTGTGGGATTGTCCGTGTGAACTGTGGGAAAGGAACTTCACATGAACTTTTTTTTTTAATTAAGGGTCTATAAAACTTTCATTTTAATTTTTATTATGCAAGGGGCTCTACCTTTTTCATTTTAAAATCGTGACGGGAAACGATGTCAGATTTCACCAACGTTTTCAAGTCAGATAAAAATGTTCAAAAGGAAATCTTCCCTTTGTTAGTTGGAAGTTTTGTCTGTCTGTCTGTCTGTCTGAACACAAGGTCGGTCGGTCACTGGAGGAAATGTGAGTTAATGAACTTGGCTTCTTGGGTTATTACGGTATACACTTTTAAACAAAACAGTTGAATACGAAGGAAGATAGAGAATCCCACATCACGAAAGCGGCTATTAAACTGACCCTCGATGTTGATGGCCAATGATTTGTGACGCCAACACATGATTAACTAGTAAAAAATGCGCTGAAGTTTCTTCGGCGCAATTGAGTTTCCTTTACAGCCGTCCAATTCTTTGCCTAATATCCAGGTGGTAATTTAAAAAAAAAATGTAATGAATTTAATCTAAATAAAAATAAAGCATGTACACACACATACACAAACACACACACACACACACACATATATATATATATATATATATATATATATATATATATATATATATATATATATACTGTATATATATATATATATATATATATATATATATATATATATATATATATATATATATATATATATATAAATTACAGGTAACTATCTCTCTCTCTCTCTCTCTCTCTCTCTCTCTCTCTCTCTCTCTCTCTCTCTCTAATTAGTACGCAAGCAAAATTATCTTTATATCAAGGGTGAATAATCGTTCAGCTCTTGCGCAGCAAAATATATCACTGCCTCTGATAACTTTGAAGAGAACTAAGTAAGTAATTCATTGTATCTCTGTTATCTTATCTTCCATTTGCATTTATCCTTTCTTGCTTCTCTTTTATTCCATCTGTGTAGTATTTGCGAGTGTTAATAATAATAATAATAATAATAATAATAATAATAATAATAATAATAATAATAATAATAATAATAATAACAACTACCACTGCACAATTAATTTCATAAACTTCATTAAATGGTCTGAAATAATAATAATAATAATAATAATAATAATAATAATAATAATAATAATAATAATAATAATAATAATGTAAGAAAGCCGTTTCACCTAAAATAATATCATTACATTAACATTAAAGTCTAATGTACTGAGAAATTGCTTTTATTTTTCCGTAGATATTGACAAAACCGGTGAGAGAGAGAGAGAGAGAGAGAGAGAGAGAGAGAGAGAGAGAGAGAGAGAGAGAGAGAGAGATTTGAAAATTAAGATAAGGCCATGTTTAGTTCCTCCCATGAATATTTATAATTGTAATCAGATAAAAGAACTGCGTTTTCTTTTGACAAACGAACAGAAATTTATAATTTTGGCTTTTAGTGAATAACTTATATAATTATAATAATCATAGAGTGATCAAAACAATGACGTTTCATTTATCGACGAATTCCATAACAGAAGATAAAATTCCCACCCGACTAAGCCGAAACCAAAGCCACCGCATCGGAAACGAACGCGGAGCCATCTCGATAACCTCCAATGAATGGTTCCCCCGGCAGCCAGCCATCATCCGCATTCACGCACGGCGACTTCCCTTCTTCCTCCCCGCAAGGCTGAATAGGAGCTTCAGGAGGCCATAGCCAGCCGTTGACACCACCGACGCCGCTGCCCTCCCCCGGAAGGAGGAGGAGGAGGGGGAGGGGGAGAGGGGAAGGCGCTACAACTCGTAACCGGAAATCTCCGCCGATGTAGAAGAAGCAGCAGAAGGCGTTGAGGTTACTCTGTGTTTATGTCCCCGGTCATCTACCTCCGAGTAAGCGTTTTCCTCTCTCTCTCTCTCTCTCGTACACGTCCCCAACCGACGGGGGATGGGGGAGGGAGGTCGTATGTCACTTGCACTGTGCCGATTTGTGACATACTGTGAGTATTTTTGCTTTGTATTTAACGTGTTTCTCTTAAGGGGCCTATGCACAGAGGTTGGCTGTCCACCTTCTCTAGCTATTCCCCCGGGTTCCAGTTTCCATACCCGAATAAAACCCGAATTGAAAATAATCAAGAATTGTGAATCAGAAGTTTACTTAAACTAAATAATAATAATAATAATAATAATAATAATAATAATAATAATAATAATAATAATAATAATAATAATAACCAAGAATTGACTCAGAAGTTTACTGAAACTAAATAATAATAATAATAATAATAATAATAATAATAATAATAATAATAATAATAATAATAATAATAAAACTTTCATATAGCTAACCTTCAAGACACTGTGTCCTTCTTAAAAAGAATTAAATTTCTGTGGACAGTCTTTCAAACAGACTTCTAAACATCACATGAATACAAGAACGATCAGGATATCATGGGTACAAAGCTCGCGTCCTCTGGGTACTACTGCTGCGAGGAATATATAACAAAGTCACCAAAATAAGAATAATTCAGGATTTCGTTCATAAAACAAGAAAAATATGATTGGTCATTAGCAAAGCGAGTGGGTACGTTCAGTTATTTTCTCATGTATGTATGTATGTATGTATGTATGTATGTATGCTGCCCTAAATTGGGAAACTGCAGTATCTGCAAAATTTTCGAAATTGAGATATGTCACCTGTTGGGCTCGTGAAACACTAATACACAAGTTACTGCAGTTTCAGAATGATGCTTCAATGCTTTCCACGAGTATTTAGGGGTCCCATTTGCAGAATCTGCAAAATCAGTAGTAAGGCAAGGGAGTGTCTACCATTTTTCTCAGTTTTGTATTTTTGCAGACACTGCAGTCTCCCATTTTAGAGCAGTATGAATGTATGTATATGTATATGTGTATGTATATATGTATGTATATATATATATATATATATATATATATATGTATATATATATATATATATATATATATATATATATATATATATATATATATATATATATATATATATATATATATATATATATATATATATATGGGACTACAAAGTCTACCCAAAAGCCAAATCAAAGTCCCTTCAAAAGAAGGCATCAAGGGACCCCATATAAAAATGGGAACAAGCTGAGAAGAAGAAGAATATATATATATATATATATATATATATATATATATATATATATATATATATATATATATATATATACAATGATTAAAAATTCACTGTAATGTTCATTCATCCTAATCAGGAAAAAACGTATCAGTTTCATCAGATATTCATCTTTACATCCCTAGCTCTTCCCAGATTTGATTATCAATAATCATATTGAAAAAAAAAGCCGATAAAATCAGACTGGCCGGCAGTATACTTTGGCCGAGAGACGACAATCACTAGATAAGAGAAAACAGATAAGCAATAGATGACAATTATAGATAAGAGATAATAAGCACTGAAAAACCAACGAACAGTACTGAAAGAAAACCGGTTACAGAGAGAGAGAGAGAGAGAGAGAGAGAGAGAGAGAGAGAGAGAGAGAGAGAGAGAGAGAGGGGGAGCTTGGAAGATTTACATTATTTATTTAACTAGTTCAAAAGTTTATATTGCATTGCGTTATTGCGCCTCTGTCGGTGCTTTACAAGGGGGTGCGAGAGACGATGCGCATTTAATATTACACACAGACACACGTATACATATATACATACACATAAATATATACACGTATATATATATATATATATATATATATATATATATATATATATATATATGTGTGTGTGTGTGTGTGTGTGTGTGTGTGTGTGTGTGTGTGTGTGTGTGTGTGTGTGTGTGTGTGTGTGGCTCAGTGGTTCCTTTTTTTCCAAGCAGAATTCCAGAAATTGATCCACGGGATTAAACGATTTGAGCCCTTTTCTTGAAAAACCCACAGAGGCCTCTTCGACGTAAGCAGTGGATTATGCAACTGTTGCGTGTGCGCGCGCGCGTGTGAACGTGTGTACGTGCGCGCGCAAGCGTGCACTCATGTAACAAAAGGTTAACGTCCTGGGCGAACAGGGACAGGTCAAAGTCAATCACCGAATGTTCAACAGCAATTTTATAGCTTTAATCTCGGAAAACAATCAGCCTTAAAGCCTTCGCCCGTTTGGTGGAGGAGGAGGAGGAGGAGGAGGAGGAGGAGGAGGAGGAGGAGGAGGAGGAGGAGGAGGAGGAGGAGGAGGAGAAGCAAGAGGAGGACCTTGGCTTGAAATGTCCATTTTCAGGGCAATCCTGTTCTAATCCCGGATTACGTCGGGTGTCGGCGCAAGGCAGCGCGATTAGCGATTAGCGGTTACCGACGGAAACGAAGTCGTAAAAACCGATGTCTTACACGAGAATCGGGCTTTTTGTTCTTTTTTTTCTCCTCGAGATTGTCCAGTCGAAAGGTTTTAACGAGATCGTAAATGTTTATTCCCGTTTTTACTCGGTTTTCTGATGTGTCCTTACATGGCCTGACACTCTCAGAGTGACTTTGGGATAAGCGGACTTCGTCAATGCAGTTTGCGATGCTGCATTACGAAGGTATACCATTGCAAGTGCAAGGGTTTATCATGAGAAATAATGACAAAAACGAAGGGGTTTACCACGAGAAAAATGCTGACCAGAATGAAGAGCTTCATTGTTAAAATGATGCTGACGAAAATGAAGAGGTTCATTATGACAGAAATAGTGAAAAAATGAAGTGGTTCATCAAGAAAAATTACTGACAAAAATGAAGAGGTTTATCATGAGTGAAATAATGACAAAATGAAGAGGTTTATCACGAGGGGAATAATGAAAAAATGAAGAGTTTATCATGACAGAAATAATGACAAAAATCAAGAGGTTCATCACGAGAGAAATAATGACGGGAACAAGAGGTTCATCACGACAAAAAATACCGAAATGAACGAAGAGGTTCACTTTACCACCACTTGAAAAGTTGATAAAATGAACAGGTTCAACGATAAAAAAATAAGGGAAAAAAGAAAGGAAGGAAGTTGCGTGACATAAAGCAAATAGGAGCAACATTGAGGAAAGGTTCAACATAATAAAAATGACGAAACAGAAGGAAGAACCTTAACACCAGGAAGATACCAATAAAAGGTGAATAAAAAAAACTGAATAAAAAAAAACCGGAAGCGGAAACGAGAGGTGCCAGGGGACTGAAAATATGCAAAAGGATTTTTTTTCCGTATTTTTTTCTTACTAAGCTTCACATGACGAATGGCGAGACTTACAGAGAGAGAGAGAGAGAGAGAGAGAGAGAGAGAGAGAGAGAGAGAGAGAGAGAGAGAGAGAGGGAAATTCTCACATGGTTATACAGGAAATGACCGGAATCACTGTGTTTTAGATACGAGGAAAATACCCACAATCATGCGAACAGCGTCTTCAGAGAGAGAGAGAGAGAGAGAGAGAGAGAGAGAGAGAGAGAGAGAGAGACAGAGAGCTTCAAGAGAGAGAAAGAGAGAGAGATAGACTGGCTACCTTTAAGAAATTTTTCTGGAGAGAGAGAGAGAGTAAGAGACTGATTAGAGAGAGAAACCTTTTCACACAGAGAGAGAGAGAGAGAGAGAGAGAGAGAGAGAGAGAGATTACCTTTATGAAACCTTTTCACACACACACACACACAGAGAGAGAGAGAGAGAAGTTATATCTGGAGAGAGACAGAGTAAGCGACTGGCTACCTTTATGAAACCTTTTCAGAGAGAGAGAGAGAGAGAGAGAGAGAGAGAGAGAGAGAGAGAGAGGTGGGGGGTGGGGAAACGTGAGGCAAGGTGAAGGAGAGACGTATGGAGTAATGAAGAATAATTACAAAAGGTCACCGACCTTGAATAATATCCGACAATTGAGAAGAGAAAGCCAAGAATCTGGAAACACAAAATGCAGAATTTGCATCCTTCCTACTTTTACCCTTC
>NC_089777.1:22431536-22511536 GCF_040412425.1 Macrobrachium rosenbergii | reverse complement strand
TATATATATATATATATATATATATATATATATATATATATATATATATATAATGCACACATACACACATACGCGCACGTACAATACGACGGATGTTTGAAGTTTTAGACTCGACTATTACCCAGAGAAACGACCGTGTAATCACCCCTGCTGCATGTTAGCAACAAGACACTAACAAGAGGAATTGCGTAACGCAAAAAAACAAGGAAACAACAGTAAATAACCTGGTAATATAAATAAATCATCACAAATTGACAAAAAAAAAAAAAATTGAGGCAAAAACACAAGGAAATCATTGCCATAACATAACAGCATGAAAATTCACATACAAATAAACATGAAAACAATTCTTGGTACACAATCAGAAACGAGTAAAAAAATATGGAACTGCGTAAACATAAAACAAATGGTAGCAATAACATAACAGAACTGAATAAAAGGCAAAATAAATAAATAAATAAATAAATAAATAAATAAATAAATAAATAAATAAATAAATAAATAAATGAAAAAATAAAAGCGCAAAGTATCCCTTCAATTTCCATGACCCTGATGTATAAAGAGAGAGAGAGAGAGAGAGAGAGAGAGAGAGAGAGAGAGAGAGAGAGAGAGAGAGAGAGAGAGAGAGAGAGAGAGAGAGACGTACAACGAATGATCTCAATAACACATCACCGGATAAAAATTATTAAGAAAATGCAAAGTACCATTTCATTTTAAGAGACCCTATATGAAAGAAAACAAAGAGAGAAGAGAGAGAGAGAGAGAGAGAGAGAGAGAGAGAGAGAGAGAGAGAGAGAGAGAGAGAGAGAGAGACGTAAAACAAATTACCACAATTATACAACACACCGGATGAAAAGCATTAAGAATATACCAAGTACCATTTCATTTTTCGAGACCCAACATGAAAGAAAACAGAGAGAGAGAGAGAGAGAGAGAGAGAGAGAGAGAGAGAGAGAGAGAGAGAGACCTGTCGACATAAAGAATTTCTTCCTCTTCCCCTTTATTTTACCCTTAAGAAAATAACTGTTATGTTTTTAGGGCCGCTGAAAGGAAATCCACCACACAATGGGGGCTGATAAAAGATGGCAGATGTTGCTGGAGAAGAGGGAACCTCTCCTTCCTCGTTACGCAATGAGAGAGAGAGAGAGAGAGAGAGAGAGAGGGCGGAGTGGGTTAGCAATGACTTTTGTTCCACGAGTGGGAAGTTTAATGTCATGCCCAAACAGGTGCGAATCTATATAATAATAATAATAATAATAATAATAATAATAATAATAATAATAATAATAATAATAATAATAATAATAATAATAATAATAATACTTTTGTGGTAAACTGCACGGTACATAATAACAGGCCTTATGGCTCAATTGAGAGGGAGGATGTTTATAAGTATTTTTTAAATATTTTTTTTTTAAATAGACGCTTGCGTGCATAAGCAATTATGCTGGAAAAAAATGTATAAAACCAGTTTTATTTTTTCCAATGATGTCTGGTGAAAGTATCAATAAATATCTGTAAGAAAACTTTCAAATTCAATCTATAGAATAAGTATGTTCTATGGGGTAAACATATTCTGTAAAGAATATAAATTCTACAGGGAAGGTATTCTGTGTCATAGAAAACATACAGGGAAGGTATACTGAAAAATATTCTATATTTAACTGTGTAATGAAACAGTCTACAGATTACATATATTCTCAAAAATATATTATATTGGGTAAACATATTCTAAAAAGAAAATATATTCTAAAAGGGTAAATATACTCTAAAATGGAAACTATTGTAACACCTTTAAAAGAGCAGATGAACAGCTCTCTCTCTCTCTCTCTCTCTCTCTCTCTCTCTCTCTCTCTCTCTCTCTCTCTCTCTCTCTCTCCCCCACATGCATACAAGGTCCTACGCCAAAGTGAAAGTGTAGGACAAGAAAGCGCGTGTGTATGTGTGTTTAAAGGGTGAGAATCCGAGGTGGGGTGTAGTGAAAGTGCAGATGTGTGTCTAGGTGTAAGTGGCCATGACCCAGAATATGTAGGGGAAGAGAGAGAGAGATTGAGAGAGAGAGAGAGAGAGAGAGAGAGAGAGAGAGAGAGAGAGAGAGAGAGAGAGAGAGAGAGAGAGTTCTTGAATATCATCTCTTCCGAGAGATGACCCACAAGTAGATATAGAGGTCTTCTTTCTCTTGCTCATTCCGACAGACAGACAGACAGACTATCGACCCTAATTCGGATTAGGGTCTTTCAGACTCCGCAGCCCGATTTTCAGGAAGACTCGCAAGACTACCGAGGCCATTTGTATTGGAATACATGGAATATAGACTTTTTGGCCCAAGACCAAGCGCTGGGACCTATGAGGTCATTCAGCGCTGAAACGGACATTGAGAGTCGAAAGGTCTGAAAGGTGTAACAGGAGGAAAACCTCGTAGTTGCACTAAGAAACAATAGCTAGGAGAGGGTGGAAAGTCACATGGAAGAAAGAGAATATGAACAGAGGTACAGTAAAAGGAATAAAAGGGGCTGCAGCTAGGGGCAGAAGGGACGCTGCAAAGAACCTTAAGTAATGCCTATAGTCCACCGTATGAGGTGCACTGACGGCACTAACCCCTTACCGTGATTTGTATTGGAGATCTAACTTTGCTGGCAAACCAGACACTCACTTGCTCTTAATTCCACGATTATCTGCCAAACTATTAGGTATAGTTCTAACTAGACTCAAATTTTAATGACTTAGAGGGTGTGGCTAGAGTAGTTAAAATTCTCAGTTACTAGACCAGTGCCATTCTCCCATGTTGCTTGCCGTCATAGTCGGCTAACTACCACGTAAATATTAAAGTGCTTAATTCGACGCCCCTCAGATGTTTCCGCCATATGATCGAACAACACAGGTTATCGAGTTATGGAGGCAACATGGAAAACGCGCACACACACACACACACACACGCACGCATACGCATAAATATATATTAGCATATATATTATACACACATATATATATATATATATATATATATATATATATATATATATATATATATATATATATATATATATATATATATATATATATATATATATATATATATATATATATATATATATATATATATATATATATATATATATATATTGTTGTTCATCTAACCATTAATCATTTCATACATTCATCCGTAGTTTGCCACACTTGGCAGTTTATTTTTTTGTAGTTTACATTGAATAATAATAATAATAATAATAATAATAATAATAATAATAATAATAATAATAATAATAATAATAATAATAAACTGAAAAAGATGCCCTAACGTAGAAACCTACAGTTATAGATATACATAACCTGTCAGCTCTCAGTATAATAATAATAATAATAATAATAATAATAATAATAATAATAATAATAATAATAATAATAATAATAATACGTTTAACTTCCTCGTTCTCTTAGTGCGACGAAATGGTGGAATTCTGAGAAAAAAGTGACACTGAAACCTCTGGACAAAAAAAAAAAAAAAAAAAAAAAGAATATTACGACTAGGCGACAGAACAATCTCTTTTTTAAGTCATAAACTGGCACTTTCCCAGACCAAACGGTCTCGCTCTTATCGCTGATTACAGCTGCTGCGATAAGGTGTGCCGTTGTAAAGAGAGTCTGTCATTCTTGTTATTTTTTTTTTTATGCCGGTGAGCCGTTTTAAAGGCAAATCCCTCAAATACTACTACTACTACTACTACTACTACTACTACTACTACTACTACTACTACGTAATCGTAAGTGCTAGATCTCCACGTGAAACGAAAGTATAATAATAATAATAATAATAATAATAATAATAATAATAATAATAATAATAATAATAATATTATTATTATTATTATTATTATTATTATTATTATTATTATTATTATTATTATTATTATTATTATTACTATCACGCCACAACATAACACAAATGAAGACTGGAAAGAAAAGCAGTTAATAATAATACAAGGCAGAAGATATCATCAAATACTAACTACATAATTAGCTAAGTACAACGGAGGGGCATGGAACTCACTATTTTAACACCATCAACTGGCGTCACAACAAACTTGGTCAGCAAAACCGCAGAGAAAATAGAATATGATGACACAACGAGAGATTGAAAGAAGAAAGCAAATGTACATAATACCAGTGGGAAAAGAAAAAAAGAGAGAAAATTGCAGACATAATAACGACCGGCATATGAAGAAGAAGAAGAAGAAGAAGAAGAAGAAGAAGAAGAAGAAGAAGAAGAAGAAGAAAGAAAGAAAACGGACGAGAAAAGACGGCAGAACGTGGGAATGAAAGGAGAAAGAAAATGGGCGAAAGATGACACAGCGGAAGAGAAGAAGAAGAAGAAGAAGGAGAAGAAGAAGGAGAAGAAGAGAAGAAGAAGAGTTCAAAGAGTTCAAGCCTGCAGCAACAGACCTATTGCACCATCGGCAAGAGGAGCCGATTCTCTCTCTCTCTCTTTCTCTCTCTCTCTCTCTCTCTCTCTCTCTCTCTCTCTCTCTCCAGCATGGGCTCAAACTTTTTAATTTTTTGCTGATATAAATTGCAATATATATCGACAAGGCTTTTGCACTAGTCTCTCTCTCTCTCTCTCTCTCTCTCTCTCTCTCTCTCTCTCTCTCTCCCTGATGCACATGCTTCTTTTCTGGCATAGATCACATTATTATTATTATTATTATTATTATTATTATTATTATTATTATTATTATTATTATTATCCAACATGAGAGTACATTTATACAGACCAAGCCAAAATGATCAGTAACACTCTCTCTCTCTCTCTCTCTCTCTCTCTCTCTCTCTCTCTCTCTCTCTCTCACACACACATACACTTGGGCACATACAATATTATTATTATATTATTAATATCCAACATGAAAAGAAATTTATACAAAAGTCAAAACGATTACTTACATGTATACTGAGAGAAAAGTTAAGTACATATTAGTTTTACCAGACCACTGAGCTGATTAACAGCTCTCCTAGGGCTGGCCCGAAGGATTAGACTTATTTTACGTGAAAACCAAATATGATACAACGAAGCCTTTTAAACATACAGACAAAGATAAACGTCTCCCTGACATATATTCCTACATTTCGAGAAAAAGCAACGTTTTTGGGCTCTATCAAGATGGCCTCAAGCCAGCACGCGCTCTTCTTCTTCACAAAAATGTGATTTCAACACCTGGCAACTGAAAAGAAGTATGTCACAACCTATAACAGGACTCTCAATAAAAATTGTGAAACAGCTTCAGACTGAATCATTTTTCAGTTTTGATGAATGATTCTGGCCTTTGTTTCTCTTTGACTATTTTGGTCTTCTGTACTCACAGTAAATTTAATGGGGAAAAAAGATTCATTTATAAAACTAAAACCGTCTTTGGAAAATGCACGTCGTTACAGAAAATGAATCCAGCGTAAACGGCTGGAAACTCTTCAAAGAAAACGACCCTTGTGGGGGGAATCCATCATTTTAAAGGACACACTCAAAAAGAAATGGCCATGATGACGGGTTAAACGAGCCAACAGCCGAAAATAAAACTAAATAAGACAGAGAGGTAAAGAGAAATCGAGTCTTTGCAATGTGAGTTTTGTGAAATATAAGCCTAAGCACTGAGGAATGACGTATAGACTAATGCTATTTGGTAACGATGCAAAAAGAGTTTCCAGAGCTAACTGGCTGGCTTCAGTGATTCCAGACTACTGTAGGCCTATTTATCATCTACTTCGCTTCAGACGCGTAAATTTACGCCAGAGACGCAGATAGCCCTTATATATCCATAGAAATGCTAAACAACATTCACATTCAAAATCGTTCTCCCCAAATTTACGCACAAACTCGGAAATAAAGAAAACTTGGTAACTGCGTTTCTTCACGCTATGGTAACCCGTGTTTATCGCAAAGGGTCGTTACCCTCTCTAAACGTCTAAACGTCGACATGGAATTTTTCGGCTGGAAAACAGAAGTCAAAATCAAGGACGCCGGAAAATTAAATTGTCCTAAATGGCTTTTAAGCTTCCTACGTAAAGGTTAATGAAAAGGCAAAGGATCCAAGGATTAAGGATAACATCCTCAATGAGCTTACGATAGTATCCTCCTAATCTCTACGATGCGAAAACTCTACGGATTTCGTACGGCTAAAGTCAACTACCGTGCAAAACTCTACGGGCGATGCACTCCACATTTCAGACAGAGGTACGAGATCATTGTTATCTCGTTTAACAGGATGTTTACACAACGTGTGTTACATGTGGGAAGGAAGTCTGGCGTACAATTCAACATCGCCAAAGACTTGCAAGACGCCGGGGAACAAAAGGAAGACAAGAATACAGACTTGCTTCGCTGATGGACGAATGTTTTCAGTTCAAACACACATACTAAACACGAAGCTCAGATCTTAATCAAGGTGTTTCAAAGGATCAGGAGGAAGGTTAGTCTACTTCTTGGTCGAGACTTCAATATTTAGAAAACTCATCAATCATATATATATATAAAATATATATCAATATATATATATATATATATATATATATATATATATATATATATATAGATATATATACATATATATATATTTATATATATATATATATATATATATATATATATATATATATATATATATGTATATACATATACACACACACTGTATACATATATACAGTATATACAAACAATCAGTTTTTAATATATGAAATCTATAACGCTATTAAAACGGGGTTCCTCGTCTTACAACTTGTAAAACGAAGAGAACAAAAATGTTAAAAACCAACCGAACAAAAAGCAGAGCGAAGATTCCATACCGAATTCAATGCCGAAGCGAGATAAACAAAAAGAAAATGCATTGTTCGGTTTCCCCAAAAATAAAATACTTTCAAGCGAAAACAATAGAAAGACTTCCACATAAAAAAAGAGAAAAAATGAAAAAAAAATGTAAAAGAAAAAAAAACTTAGCTGTGGTGTCACCGGCAAGGTGAGACTACAAGGTCAGGTTGAATGTTCTTTGGATTCACGGAAGTAATTTACTTTTAATATACAAAAATAGCACCTGCGTCCTCCCCAAATTACAACTCCGCCACCCCACCCCCACCACACCGAAAAATACGTGTGCGTGTGTGTGTGTGTGTGTGTGTGTGAGAGAGAGAGAGAGAGAGAGAGAGAGAGAGAGAGAGAGAGAGAGAGAGAGAGAGAGAGAGAGTTCTCTGTAAATTACATAACTTTTTCTTTCTGCAGAACGTGGATTCAAGACAAGAGTTGGGGGCGAAGAAAATGAACGAAATCGAGATTGAAGTTGGACTGAAAGTAAGAGGAAAATAAGAGGAAGGCAGGAGGGAAATAACAAGAAAGTAAGAGGAAAATAAGAGGAAAGAAGGAGGGAAATAAGAAAGTAAGAGGACAATAAGAGGGAGCAGGATGGAAATAAGAGGAAAGTAAGAGGAAAATAAGATGAAGATAGGAGGGAAATAAGAAGGAAGTAAGAGGAAAATAAGAGGAAGGCAGGAGGGAAATAAGAAGAAAGTAGGAGGAAAATAAGAGGAAGGCAGGAGGGAAATAAGAAGAAAGAGGAAAATAAGAAGGAACTAAGAGGAAAGTACGAGGAAAATAAGAAGAACGTATTCAATAAGGAATTAGTGATTATAAATCACATAAAATATTGCAGTCATCCTTGGAGAGTTAATAAGCATCGACGTTAATTACAGTCACACTGAGTCAGGCAGATGTTAGTATTCTAACATCTACTGATTAGTTAATAGCAGGCATTTTATAGCTATGTCGATGGTATGAATGACGGTGAACATGAAATTTTGACAGTTAATCTGGCATAAACTGTACTGCTTTGACAAATATAATAATCGGAGTTTTTGTCATGTTAATTTATAATGCTTCAACAATCAAGCATGAAAAAAACCCAGCTTAGAGTTTAAGTAAACCTACGGAATTCCCCTGCCATAGATCGAATACAAAATAAATCTACGGATATTCCTCTCCTACAGTGAACTCAAAAGGAAAAGCGTGAATTCTGGGATTATTTACAATACAACTTAATTAATGTTCTTTGAAGGGAATACAAACTCAAATAGTCGGCAAAAATTAAAAATCTACTTTTGACTTAAACAAAACATTGAGACAGATTTCATATGCACAGCATAATCCTTCAATCAAAGTTAATCATTTAATTACTTTCAAAGAATGACTGTTTTTTAAAACCAGTCATTCTTTTGTTTTTAAAACCAACTTAGGAGATAAACAACACCTGCTTTGGGAATATAACTGAACGATCCCTTCTATGCCTAAAGTTTCAATTTAAATAGGCCTACATCTGAGTTCTAATACTTCAATGTCCAGCTAAATAATCAATTCGAATCTTCTTAATTAAAACATGAAGGTGGTAAATTAACCACTTACGTCATCTCATTAACTACAATTCGATCAATTAATTCTTCACTTTTCTTTCACAAGCATAGCGAAAAAAAATTACTGATGTCGATGCTACAATTATAATTCGATTTAATACCTCTTTTATATTGCCTTTACTACAACAACAAAAACTCCACAACTACCATCAATAATAATAATAATAATAATAATAATAATAATAATAATAATAATAATAATAATAATAATATTGCAGTTTTTGCTTTTGTTGCTGAATAAGCAACACACTATAGGTTACGAAAAATATTAAGCTGAACATATTTGAATATTCTTTTTCTGCTATCCAAATATTATATATATATATATATATATATATATATATATATATATATATATATATATATATATATATATATATATATATATATATATATATATATATATATATGCATATATGTATGTATATATATATATATATATATATATATATATATATGTGTATGTATGTTATATGTATATATGTGTATGTGTGTGTTTATGTGTATGTACATAAGCATTAGCAACTAAACAAATAATTTTTGATGAAAGAATACGGGTTGGGATGAATGACAAACAAACTCTGAAACAAACTTATTGGTCAATTATGATCCTTATCAAAATATTTCCCAAAAATATACGTGAAAAATAATAAATGAGGTGATTCGCAAACAGCCTTAATTGGCGCAACCGCTAACGATATTCCCTGTCACAACAGACATTTTAATGATTTTTCTTAATAGTTTCAATTGAGCTCACTTTGATGCGTCGAATATTCGTGACTGTATGGGGATAAAATGGCCGTCGATAATTGACAATCAGCTGACAACAAGGACGTTCCAAATAAACCCAGTTAAAATTGGGAATTTACATGGAATTTTCCCCTCGTTAGGGATCTCGTTGTTTGTCGTTTCAAGCCACGGGAATGTTTAAATTTTTAATAGAGAGACTGGTGACGCAGGGAACTAAAGCTCTTTATCTTCTATTCCTGGTACGGACACCCTCCAGTGCCTCGTGGCTCATCAGACAATCCATCTGTAACCCATTAGTTGGACGCCAAGGACGGATGGATGTTAATTAGAATTAATTAAAAATTTTTAAAAATAATATGTAACTTTGTTGGGTATAGTCAGTTATCTTAAAGGCTAATCGGTTTATTAAGCACTTGCTGACGTTGAAATATAACATTTTCGTCAATTTTTGGGGTGGTTCACAATCCTAAGGTTAAGATTTCCTGTCTATAAGATTCACTCCAATTCTGTAACCTTTGCCTCTACAGGTGCACTATAAGCTTTGCCCTACAGGTGCACTATAAGCTTTGCCCTACAGGTGCACTATAAGCTTTGCCTTACAAGTGCACTATAAGCTTTGCCCTACAGGTGCACTATAAGCTTTGCCATACAGGTGCGCCCTAGAAGCTTTGCTACAGGTAACTTACAACACTTTGTTCTACAGGTGCACTATAAGATTATGCCCTCTGACCCTACAGATGAACTATAACCTTTCATCATTCGCCCTACAGGTGTGCTATAACTTATAACTTTTGCTCTACCGGTGTACCATAAACTTATACTTTCTACCAACACGTATACCATAACCATGTATCATTTGACCTATAGGTGTACCTTACACCCTTCACCATACAGGTGTGCTTTATCTTACACCCTTCACCCTACAGCTGAGTAACCTTAGAAATCTCGTCCAAAAGGTGTAACAACCTGAGACCTTTCGCCATTCATGTGCAAAATAACTGTGTACCCTTCGACCGACAGGTTTATAATAATCTTTACACATTTCATTATGGAATTGTACCGCATTTACAAATGTCATATTGCTGTTATAATATATACTTACACTTACCTCTATTCAAGATATAAGTGTAGTGAGAGCTTGTAAATTGCAGTTTTCTTTTATCGGCATATTAAATATTTCTCTCTCTCTCTCTCTCTCTCTCTCTCTCTCTCTCTCTCTCTCTCTCTACACTAGACTCTTACCATACCTGTACCTTTACACTTTTCATACAAGAATTATACCAACCACTAAACATACCAGTTCATCTTAAGTTACAGCAGCGCCGGAGATGAACACAAGAGCACACTGATGATCATTATTGTTTGACGAAGTTTTCATTTATGAAACAAATAATCATTAGTTTGAGTGATTGATTAGCAAATTTAGGCTATCTCAGGATACATTTTTAAAATTATATATATATATATATATATATATATATATATATATATATATATATATACATATATACATACATACATACATACATACATACATACATACATACATCACAAAATCCAAAATCCGTGTGAAGGTGGATGAAAATCGGGACATTGAACAAGTACTTTCGTAGTTTATTCTACATTTTCAAGTTCACGGCGTGAACTTGAAAATGTACAATAAACTACGGAAGTACTTGTTCCAAGTCCCGGTTTTCACTCACCTTCTTACGTGGATTTTGCGATATGTGTATATATATATACATATAGACATCATAAATACATATATACATATATGTATATATATATAAAATATACTGTATGTATATTTGACAAAATTACTGTCATAAAACAATTAAACATCCTTGCACAAGGAAAACATGAGAATTTAATGAGCCCACCCATTAATCGTCATCTACGAATAGAAAACGGGAATGAAATGGACGAAATATTTTAAAAAGAAAGAAAAAAAAAGAGCTAGAGGTCTCTTTCCGAGACAGACACACACACACACACAAACACACGCGCACACACACATTATGTATCCGGATACACGGCTGCTGATACCAGTTCGGTCTACCTGAAACCCGACAGTAATAGATTTCCAGGGCGAATGACAGCTTACGTCATTTCTTCAGGATTTATATGGAAATTCGTTCTGTCTGTGACTTCATAAAACTATAAAAGGAGTGTTTTTTTTTTTTTATTCACTCTGTGTCCATTACAGCACTCCACGCTCCCTTTCCTTCGTCAAGACTCTTTTTCTTCATCTAGATAATTTCATTAATTTTAAACAATATCTAACTATTCCCCCCAAAATTGAATTTTCAAATTTTAAAATCTGAATTTTTCCAAGTTTGCATTTTTATATTTCAGTCAAACTTTGTCTAAATTTGGATTTTTATTTTTATCATTTTTTAAAGTCTTTGTATCGAATAAAGCATTCTTTTGTCCTCTTTCCTTAGTTTAGATTTTCTCATTAACATTTTATACATTTCGAAAACAGTATTTATCGTTTTCTCTTCATTAAGGTTTTTAATTTCTTTTATTGAATGCTGAACTTCTATCTTCCATTTCTTGTGGCCAAGTTCAATTTTTTAACTTCACTTGCCTTCTTCGTTCCAATGCATCACTACAATGTCTTTGTGTATGTAGTTTTTTTCTTATCCATTATGCTTATATAAATCGCAGTATTCTTACTGAATGCAATTATAAGTTTATTTGTCTCTTTTATATCGAATGAATTAAATCCATTTTCTTCCACTTATAAGTTTTTTTAATGTATTCTTCCACTTATAAGATTTTTTCTTTCATTTATATCGAACACAGTGTTTGTGCTTTTTATTGCGTCAAGTTTCAAAGTGTTATCCAAGAACCAAAAGTAATCTTTTTTCATTATATTACCTTCACAAAGTTTTCCTTCTTATCAGACTGTCTTTATATGGTTCAATAAATACACAAAGAGAAAATCTTTTTCAAAGCTAGAACAAACCTGCAATGGCAATAATTATGGGTTTTGGGCTCATATGTACGTTTTAGCCTCTGGCATAAGTTACATAATAACAAATTATGCTACTGTCATATTACAAATATCACAAAGCAGAATTCCGCTAATTATAATAATAATCTTAACTAAGAAACGCTGATCTACTTAAAGAGTTTCAGCTAAAACAAATTTTTTCAGCTTCACATTGGGACAACAAAACACACACACATATATATATACACATATATGTATATATAAATATATACATATATATATGTATGTATGTATATATATATACACATACAAATTCCCATGAAATTTATAACAACAACCTGTTAATATTGAATCTGAAAACAAAAATATGTATCAGTCCTGTGTTTGGTAATCTGATACACAACGAATAACGAGAGAGAGAGAGAGAGAGAGAGAGAGAGAGAGAGAGAGAGAGAGAGAGAGAGAGACGCTATCAGGACGATGAACTAGATACAGTCTTCGAAATGCCAATAAACTTCGGTCTAATCTGCCCGAGAGCGAGTAAGGAAGGGGAATAAAGAGAACAGACGAAGGGAAGAGGAATAAAAGGAGTGAATGATGAAGGGAGGAAGGGAGGAAGGTCACCTGCACAACTCTCACGGCGAACAATCCCCCCTCCCCCTCATCCTCCATGAAAGGGAGGGGGAGGGGGAAGAGGGAGGCTGGAGATGTGGGGGTGGGAGCGGTAAGCGACGTTGGTGACTTCAATGATGCAACAAAAAGCTATCCGTACTTTCCTCGCCTCTTACTCTAATCAAGAGTTTCTGGGCATTTCGGTAAATGGAAATGAGAGTTTCTCTCGGATTCTATACACGAAATTCCTCCACGTGTCGTTTTGAGACGCCTCCTAACCATTCTTGCAAAACAAACGCTGCCGTAACATTATCACCAAGCCAGCAGCCATCAAGTTCACTGCTTCGTGCTGCCCTCTGTGGAAGATCGTTGAACTACTCGCTGGTGTCGTGCACATCTAAATCTCACACGTTCGTGCAATACAAGTTTATCAGGAGACTAAGGCGTGCGAAAAATCATAATTACTCTAATTCTTATTATAACATAAGTACGAAATAAGGTAAATAAATTAAAACCTGGTAAATAAACTGCACAGTCCTTCCATTTGGTCTGACGGGAAGTTTGGCAACACGGCATTTGTGTGTGTCTGTGTGTCAGTGGAACGACAGGTTGAAAGTGAACCCACATACCCGCGGCAAAATGGCGACTATGAGATGATATTGACTCCTCTGCAACGATGTCAGACAAAATGGTTACGTCTGGCTTCTCGCTAGTCCTCCGAATACCACGTAGTGCGAAGACATTTTGTCTAAACAAAGGCCGGTTGGTGTCCGATGACTGAAAAAATCCGCCATGTTTTGCCCGATCATTATTTTGCGGTTTAGTCTTTTCTCCGCAGAATATTGAGGCGGATCATGAACTTGGTAATGATTACACCTCGCCCTTGCAACCATTACGAGAGTTGCAAATGGACATTTATGCGTTTTTAAGTATAATTAGAATCATTTCAAGTCTAAATACGCAAGTATGTGGAATTATGCGAACGTATGCATTCCATATGTCAGCGTGTGTTTACATGCGGCCAAAGACGTGAAGCCAAAGAGAAGTTGTACAAAGGTACCCCTGTTCTCTCTCTCTCTCTCTCTCTCTCTCTCTCTCTCTCTCTCTCTCTCTCTCACCGCAGGTGGTAAGGTCTTTTACCCGTATAATGTCGGCTACTTCTCAGTCAGGTCTTTTACCTGTAAAATGTCAGCTACTTCTCTGTCACTTCTTCCTAAATCAACCCACTTCAACCCAAAATAAATAACTGCTGCCACCACGACCACACTTTAGTGGTCGTGAGTACCGTTTGAGAGAGAGAGAGAGAGAGAGAGAGAGAGAGAGAGAGAGAGAGAGAGAGAGAGAGAGAGAGAGAGAGAGAGAGGCTCCTTTCATGGTTAGTTACATGTACAGCGAACGTGGAGCCTCTTCATTGGTCGAAAGGGCCGTGTCTCTCCCAAGGTACTATTGGACGAAGGAAGCTCGTGATATCACAGCACAAAAGCTTCAGCGTTGCGGTCTTCCTAAGGACGTGGAAGGCTCGAGAGAGCTTCCTCTCATTCTTTTATTATTCAGAACGTGCAAACGATCACATGGAAGAATCCTCAAAGGCCATTCACTCGTAACACTCGCATCAAAATACCCAGCTTTGATTTCCTACCTTCTCTCCCATTTTACACTGTGTATTCTTTTGCAAGACGGTTGCGGTCTTCAGTCTTTCATATTCAACCTTGCTTACAGAGGATCAAATCAAGAGCTTCATCTCGCAAGATATATTATCATACGATAGCATGACCGATAAGAGAGAGAGAGAGAGAGAGAGAGAGAGAGAGAGAGAGAGAGAGAGAGAGAGAGAGAGAGAGAGAGATGTGTCGCTGGTCACAAAGTGTTCTGAAACGGACACACTGATGTTCCGTTTATTTTGAAACCTTAGTAGAAAAAATATTCATAAGAATTTGTTAGGATGGCTAAGTTTGCTTCCAAATTCGTGTTGATCTAATACTCTGAACATTTATTCTAAAAGAAATTATCATCATTAAAGTCTGAGGATTTTTTCATGTTTAAACTCCATCAATTTCAACTTCTGGATAATAATAATAATAATAATAATAATAATAATAATAATAATAATAATAATAATAATAATAATAACCCATTTACAACTTACACGAGGGCGTATGTTTCAACCGGCATTCTGAAAACTGCTTACAACCACAGCTACTGATTTACCGGCCACCTTTCATTCCTTAAAGTCACCTATTTTTTTTTCTGATACATTTTATGCCTCACTGGAACCTACTGTTCTAACTAAAAGCTCTGAAATTTGTCGAGTGATAACTTATCGCTAGCAAAAAAGAACCGGGCTGAAGTCGGGATCGAGACGGTGTATACAAGTCAAGTACCTTTTGTTACAACCCGTTAACTTTGTAGCCTTGGTGGACATGAAAAGGGTACGTAAGAACAGCACTGGAATAACGGCTGACACAATTCACGTAGAAGAAGAAGAAGAAGAAGAGGAAGAGAGAGAGAGAGAGAGAGAGAGAGAGAGAGAGAGTCATCGAATGTCATATAGCAAGTAACATTCGCGTCTTATTCTACCAAGATGAAGAAGATGAAAAAGGAAGTGGAGGAGGAACAGAGAGAAAATGCCATCTTAAAAGCCAGCAACATTCTCGTCTTATTCTACCAAGAAGGAGGAGGAGGAGGAGGAGGAGGAGGAGGGAGGAGAGAGAGAGAGAGAGAGAGAGAGAGAGAGAGAGAGAGAGAGAGAGAGAGAGAATGTCATCTTGTATAGTAAGTAACATTCGCGTCTCATTCTACCAAGAAGAAGAAGAAGAAGAAGAGGAGAGAGAGAGAGAAAGAGAGAGAGAATGTCATCTTCTATAAGCAATCAACATTCGCGTCTCATTTTACCAAGAAGATGAAGAAGAAGAAGAAGAGAGAGAGAGAGAGAGAGAGAGAGAGAGAGAGAGAGAGAGAGAGAGAGAGAGAGAGAGAGAATGCCATCATGTAAAGCAAACAACATTCGCGTCTCATTCTACCAAGAAGAAGAGAGAGAGAGGAGAGAGAGAGAGAGAGAGAGAGAGAGAGAGAGAGAGAGAGAGAGAGAGAGAATGCCATCATGTAAGCAAGCAACATTCGCGTCTTCTTCTACCAAAACATCAGATTGAACGGAAGATAACAACGACCCTACCCACAGCTTCCAGTGACAAGCTGTGACTAACACTCGCGGACAAGAATATTTATGTAGTCGTCATTCTGTCTTCCACAAGAGTAAAGAAAGAAAGAGAGAAAAGGTAAAAATAAGATAAAAAAACCATCTTAACCGGCAGCTGATATGTCAGAACATATGACGTTGACTGTAGTTAGTTCACTCGAATGACTTAAGAGATTTCATGACACTGCTTTCTTCAAACGCGTCAAGTTTGGATGTCGTAATAGTAGTGGTAATAGTAGTGGTAGCAGCAGTTATGGTAGCAGCATAATAGCAGTAGTAGAAGTAGTAGTAGTAGTAGTAGTAGTAGTAGTAGTAGTTATGTTAGCAGCATAATAGTAGTAGTTATGTGCTTGTGATAAATCTAAAAGTTATTCTCCTTTCAGATCTATAGCTTCTCATAAAAAAGGAGTAATGGTATTATTAGTCAGAGCAGCGGGAAGCAGTAATAGTAGTAATGAGAGCAACGACAGCAGTAGCAGTAAAAGTAGCAATATTAGTAGTAGTTTTTGTAATGATGAATCTGTAAGTTCCTCCGCATTAGACGAACTTGACTGGAACTCACAGCGGCATTTATAGTGGTAATATCAGTACTAACAGCATGCATAATAGTAGCAACAGCAGCAGAAGTACTGACTGACGAACCTTCAAAGCCACACTCCTTCGCCACTGCATCAATCCTCGGGTCTTCAACAGTATCCGCACCGGTAGAGGAAATGACAGTAGCTGGGAGACGGGGGAAAATGGGGGTTTTTGGGGGTGTTGGGGGTTGTAAGCTGAAGGTTACAGACAGCTTTCCATTTAAAGGTAACCCCCGAAACCCTCCCGCCCACTCCCCGCCCCCCTCCCACCTCCATTTATCGTTAAATCCCCTTGCATCCACCCGTCCACCTACCCACCTCGCTCTCACTAGGAAGCTAGACGCTTTGCTTTTGCAGGCACCACTGCGCGTGCGCTGATTCTGCTCTAACCTTGAAAGCTTTTATGACTGGCACTCAAGCACAAAGTTCTAAAAAGGGGGAGGGAGGGGAGGTTGGAGGAGTTTGTGTGGAGGAGGGTTGAGGGTGAGGAGGGGTTGAGTTTCCCACACTCCTCGTTCAACCCTCCCCCACGTCCTTACACATCACGGTCAGGTTGAAATAACATTCTGGCAGAGTTTTCTGGGCCTTTTTTTTTTTTTTCGCCTGTGAGACGATTTCTGGGCTCACGAAAACTACATCATGTGATTGATTTTTCATAATTTTCTTGAGAGAGAGAGAGAGAGAGAGAGAGAGAGAGAGAGAGAGAGAGAGAGAGAGAGAGAACTACCGTGGTTACTGGATATCCAAGAATACTCGAAACAACATAGGAATTATAATAATGTCATGAATTATAGGTGTCATGCCCACCCAAAACACACACACACACACACACCATGCATATATATATATATATATATATATATATATATATATATATATATATATATATATATATATATATATATATATATATAGGCATCAATGAGTCATTCACTTCCAAAATAGTTACAAAGAGTTAAAGAATCTCACGAGAAATGATTTAGCATTACTACAAAAATCTACCTTGTAACTATACTATAATTCAAATCATTCACGTATCAGACGTGTTCAGCTCTCGTGACCTGATTACTGTATTTCATAAAATACGTCCATTTCAAACTTAGTCAGAAATACGTTGATTTTGGCTGAAATACTCATCACGTGCACTCGAACATAAGATGTATTAAGGTGCAAATTAGCAAGTTTGACAACCTTGCTACAAATAGACACAGTTTACGTTATATATATATATATATATATATATATATATATATATATATATATATATATATATATATATATATATATATATATATATGTATGTATGTATGTATAAATAAATATAAAGATTCTTGATATCTAAGGTTCTCTATTCGCTCTGCGAAAGCAAAGAAAACAAATAGATGAACAAAAGAGGATTAAAGGAAGCGTTTCAAAGTGAACAGGAAAGGCTATGGATGCTAATGACCTGTCTGAAATATGAAAGGCGATGACAATGATGATGATGATAATGATGACGACGATGATGATGATGATAATGGTGACGATAATTATTATTATTATATTATTATTCAAAAGAAGGCATCGTCCTTACCCCATACAAAATGGGAAAAAAGCACGTTAAAAGATTATTATTATTATGAAGATGATGCTAAGGAAGGAAGCATTTAACATAAAAATTATTGTCCGTCTACAGGTATAAAGTGCAATACATAGGAAGAGAAGAAGAAGAAGAAGCGACACACACACAGAGAGAGAGAGAGAGAGAGAGAGAGAGAGAGAGAGAGAGAGAGAGAGAGAGAGAGAGAGAGAGTTTCTGTTTTCACAGTAGCCTTAATATTGAGGCTGACGTGAAAAACAACCACGACAAAAATCCTATCTCCTCTTATTCATTTCCTCCTCCTCCTCGTCCTCCTCCTCCTCACTCCCTACCCACAACCATCGGTAACAAACATCCCCCCACTCCCGTCTCCCCAGACAGCGTCAGCAGCAGCAAAAGCAGCAGGAAAATCAGTAGCAACCTTCGCATCCTCCTCTCCCCAACCACTAGTTACGAAAACTCCCTTCCTCTTCCCTCCCCCCACTCCACAGCTCAGCAGCATTGGCAACAGCAAGAACAGCAGGAAAAGCAGCAGTAAAAGTAGCAGGAAAATCAGCGGCAATCTTCGCGTCCTACTCCCCCTTCTCCCCTTCCCAACCCCTGCCCCCGACCACTGGTTACGAACACCCCCTTTCCCTCCCCGCACAACAGCATCGGCAACAGCAAAAGCAGCAGAAAAAGTAGTAGGAAAATCAACAGTGACCTCGTCCTCCTCCTCCCCCTCCCAACTCCCCCTTCCTACCCCCAACCACCAGTAACAAAAGCTCCTTTCTCCCCCCTCCCACAGCATCAGCAGCAACATCAAAAGCAGCAGATAAAGTAGTAAGAAAATAAGCAGTAACCTTCTCGTCATCCTCCTCCCCCTTCCAACTCCCCCCTCCTATGCCCAACCACCGGTAACAAACGCTCCTTTCTCCCCCCTCCCCACAACATCAGCAGCAACATCAAAAGCAGCAGTAACAAAAGCAGCAGCAGGAAAATCAGCAGCAACCTGTGCGCCCTCCTCCTCCTCTTTCTCAATATCCCAACCCCCTCATTCCCACCATCGGTAACAAAACCCCCTTCCCCCCTCCCCACTGCACCAGCAGCAACATCAAAAGCAGCAGAATTAAAAGCAGCAACAGGGAAAGCAGCAGCAGCCTGCACGCCCTCCTCCTCCTCAACATCCCATTCACCGGTAACGAAAACCCCCTTTCCCCCCCTCCCCACAGCATCAGCAGCAACATCAAAAGCAGCAGTAGCAAAAAGCAGCAGCAACCTGCGCGCCCTCCTCCTCAACTTCCCATTCACCGGTAACAAAAACCCCCTTTCCCCCCTCCCCACAGCACCAGCAACAACATCAAAAGCAGCAGTAGTCAAAAAGCAGCAGCAGGAAAAGCAGCAGCAGCAGCAGCAACCTTCGGCCCAAAAGTGGCACCGCGAGAGATCCCCAGTGATGTTAAAATCTCGGTCGCCGAAGCAGGAGCAGCACCGCCCTTTGTTTCTTCACGCTCCCGAGACGATGAAGGTCGGCACAATGTGACTCGTTTTTTGCCACATCCAAGGAAACGCGGCGACGGAAAAGGACAAGGGGAGGAGGAGGAGGAGGAGGAGGAGGAGGAGGAGGAGGAGGAGGAGGAGGAGGAGGAGGAGGAGGAGGAGAGATAAGGCAACGACACGAGAAGAGACGACAGACGACGACGACGACGAAAATGACGAAGGAATGACAGCGACTCAAGGTAGCGACGCAATGCAACAGGAGTGGTGGCGGACGGTTTTTGATAAGGCGTTCACCGATATGCACGCAGAGGTTCGTGTGATGCTGTACGAACGGACGCATGGCAGTGCATACATGCATGCATACACACATATATATATACATGCATATACACATATATACATACATATATATATATATATATATATATATATATATATATATATATATATATATATATATATATATATATATATATATATATACACATACATACATACATACATACATACATACATACATATACATTTAAACTCATAATACATATATATATATATATATATCCACAAACACGGACACACACCATAGGAGATAGATATAGAGAGAGAGAGAGAGAGAGATAGAGAGATAGAGAGAGAGAGAGATAGAGAATCAATATATGACTGTTTACACACAAAACACATACTTACAGATATTATCACAAATACGGACACCACGAAAAAGACCAGAGAGAGAGAGAGAGAGAGAGAGAGAGAGAGAGAGAGAGAGAGAGAGAGAGAGAGAGAGCTCAGCAGCGTCAAAACTAATCATCCATTCTCATCGGAAAGGTAATATTACATCTCGTCCCAATATTTTCGCACGAACGCCTGTAGAAATCTAATGAGGTCCGCGTCCAGCCACGTCCCTTTAATACGTGGCCAGAGAGAGAGAGAGAGAGAGAGAGAGAGAGAGAGAGAGAGAGAGAGAGAGAGAGAGAGAGAGCTTACATAACGGCAAACGGAGTTCTGTCTGAGACACACACCCACATGACTTTGATGGTTTATTACGTAAAATAAATGACAAAGCTTATCGCTATGACAAGCGAAAATCTTGAGATACGATACTTTGATTAACACACACACACATACCCGCACACGCACGCGAGCACACACACGTACACAAGGACGGAAGGAATTTCTAAAATGGGGACACTTTGACATGAAAGGAAATTTTGAGGTAATTTTGACCAAAAATAAATATTAGGGGGTCACAAAGAAAATACACTTGATGAGGTAATCTTGGCCAAAATATAAAACATTTGGAAAACACCTTGAAGTGAAAGCGCAATTTCAGGTCATTTTGACCAAAAAAGTAAATGTCTGAGGGTCACTTTGACAAGAAAGTACACTTGGTGATGTCATTTACACCAAAAAGTAAACATTTGGTGGGCATTTTGCCATGAAATTACACTTTGAGGTTATTTTGATCAAAAAATAAATATTTGGGGGTCACTGACAAGAAAGAACACTTGGTGGGACCATTTTGACCAAAATGTAAATATTTGGAGAACGCCTAGACGTGAAAGTACAATTTCAGGTCATTTTGACCAAAAAGTAAGTATCTGGGGACCACTTTGACATGAAAATACACTTTGTGGGCATTTTGACCAAAGAGTAAATATTTGCAGGTAACTTTAGCCAAAAAGCAAAAAATTTGGAGGTGGGCCCACTGACAAAAAAATCTACATTTGGGGGAAAGGGGCCAATATGAGGCGAAAAAGTAAAACAACACAATTCAGATGAGGAAAATTTGACAAAAATCAGAACGTTGATGCAATTAAGTTTTAAAGCCGGGTTCTTTGGTACAAATTTAATCTAGGATGAAAATACTGGCAAAAACAATCATCTTGAACAAGGACACAGATAAAAAAAAATGAAACAAGACACTCAAAAGGAAAAAACTTGGAGGACACTGACAAAACTAAAAAAAAAAAAAAAAACTCTAGCAGAGACAAAACCTAAAAGAACCATACCTTAGAAAAACACTAATATCACGTCACCGCGATAACAAAGTAGATAATTATTATTAGTGTACCAATACCGTAAAAAAGACGGTAATGTATGAGGGTGTCGAAGAGACGGCTGTCCAGAAGTTCAAACCAAGGTACTGTCATTCTGTAAACTTATATACATGCCAGTGATGAGAGATGATGTCCCCGGGTTAGACGACGGCAAGTCTAGATGTGGAATTAATTACCCGTAGACTATAGTTACACAGAGAAAAATAATATATGTTGGCATTTCTCGTTTTATTATTATTATTATTATTATTATTATTATTATTATTATTATTATTATTATTATTATTATTATTATTATTATTGACGTAATATGTAATATCTCCCAAGCATTAACATATTTAAGAGGACGAATTTCATATGAGTAATATATTTGGGCTAAAGGAGGAATTTAAAATAAGCATCAAAATATTCAAAGGACGAATTTAAAATATTAGGACACCCTAAGGAAAATTACCATCAAAGTGCCTTTGATTTATCCCACATAGGAATTGAACTGACTGAACTGAATATAGAATTCAGGACAAAAATGCCAAGCACTTGGACCTATGACAGTAAAAAGGTTTTTGAAAGGTGTAACAGGAGGAAAACCTCGCAGTTGCACTATGAACCAACTGTTAGGAGAAGGTCGAGGAAAGTAAGATGGAAGAAAGAGAATATGAAAGGAGGTACAGTAAAAGGAACGAAAGGGGTTGGAGCTAGGGGCCTTAGGAAGGCACGCTGCAAAGAACCTCAAGTTAATGCCTGCGGTGCCTTATCCCACATCAATATCCGTTCATTTCGTGAATATTCCGAACAATTCTGAAAACTTCCTAAGGGGATTCGTGTCAGCATCATCGTCAGTCATCAGAACCGAAGAAGAAATAAACGACAGATCGTCTATCTCTGGCGTCGCCGCATTCCGCATTATGCAGGGGACCATAAAACTTGACATCAAATCTCTTTTGGGTATGAAGAGTACACAGGCTACGACATTAAAGGCATGTAACAGAAGCAACGTGCAAGAAGAAGACGAAGAAGAAGAAGAAAAAAAGAAGAAGAAGGAAATGTGAGGCGATTTTATTCGTACCAAACACAATATTGTAGTAGTAGTAGTAGTAGACAGGATTTGCCTTTGAAACGGCTCCTTTGCTCGTTCTGCTTCATCGTTGCCAGAAGCAACTTACAAGAAATCAAGAAGAAAATGCGAGGTGATTTCATTCGTATCAAACACAGTACCGGTAGTAGTAGAGGTAGAAGTAGTAGTAGTAGAAGACATGATTTGCCTTTGAAACGGCTCCTTTGCTTGTTCTATTTCTCCTATGTCAGAAACAACATATAAGAAATCACGAAGAAGAAAATGCGAGGTGATTTGACTCGTACCAAACACATTTGTAGTAGTAGTAGCAGTAGTATTAATGTGATCTGCCTTTGAAACGGCTCCCTTGCTCGTTCCATTACTCATTTCTTTGTGCTTGTTCAAGTATACAAACTCCAGTACCCTGTAAAAATTAAATTTCGCAAACGCAATTGCTACGTCAACAAATGAGAATCCCAGAGAGGAACACTTACCAAAAGGGGGAATCTGTCAAAATTAGGACTTGACCAAATAAGAGGGCTTCCCAAAAAGGTGACTGACCTACTGATCGCCAGCAAAATGGCACACGAGGGCGAATCCTTTTTTTATGGCCATTTTTCCCCTCTCCACAAGGGAACGACTTAATCCTTTGCACAAGAACAGTTCAGGGTACGATGCAGATGGTGGACCCACCACAACCGTCCGGAGAGGTGCTGTTTGAGAAAGGTCAATGGGTCATTTCGTGGGTCTGTGGTATCGTTAGATTAACGCCCCCAACCTCTGACATTTAAAGAAGAAGAAGAAGAAGAAGAAGAAGAAGAAGAAGAAGAAGACGACGAAGAAGAAGATTTACATATTCCGTGAAAAGACGCCCTATCCAAGGCCCTGTCCCGCTACGGGGATATACAGTATATACCCAGGAACTGGGCATGGAGTGAGTCAACCTTTTACAGATAATGAAGATATTCTATTTAAAAAGAAGAAGAAGAAGATTAATGTATTCCGTAAAATGATGCCCTATCCAAAGGCACTGTCCCACTACGGGGATATGCCCAGAAACTGGGCATGGAGTGAGCAAAGCTTTTAAAGATAAGATGACGATATGCTAAGATAATAAAAGCTCGATGTTGACATTATCTTGATGTCTTGAACACCAAATACAAATGAAACTTAATATGACTTTAACAATACTACGAACGAAGGTACTTGCTCTTTCTTTCTGTTAACATAAGGACACCCTGTTCTGTTGATGGGTATGGAAGAGGTCAGTGCTTTCGAGAACCCCGCGTGAGTGACCTTTCTCCCTGACCAAGAGCATGCACAGAAGCGTCTGTTCAAGATCCGTAATAATATTGTTAACTGACACCATTCTGACATCGCCATGACATCAATCGTAGATCTTGGGTCCTTTCCACCTCACTGATCGCAGACTTGCAATTTCAGATTCTCTCTCTCTCTCTCTCTCTCTCTCTCTCTCTCTCTCTCTCTCTCTCTCTCTCTCTCTCTCTCTCTCTCGGTGCCTACGAATGTCTTTCCATTCTGGCACATCAACTTTTTTCCTCACCCGGTGTCTCAATAAAGGTGGCTGATGCACGGAATTTCTCTCTCTCTCTCTCTCTCTCTCTCTCTCTCTCTCTCTCTCTCTCTCTCTCTCAGAGCTTAAACGAAGCCTTCTGTTTACACATTATCTCTCTCACATTCTCAACAACCAGTATTTCGGGTCAGTGCCTCAGGGAATACTACGGTATAATATGAAACCGATAAATACGCATTTCTGCTAACAAATACTTACAATGTTATTAACAGCTGATGAAATGCAACCTTGTGAAGCCAGTTATTAAAAATTTACTTAAAAGAAAAATGAGATATATCAATGATTTATCCATATATATATATATATATATATATATATATATATATATATATATATATATATATATATATATATATATATATATATATATATATATCACATATTAACATAAGTGAAGAATAAGAGACGGGGTGTAGGTCCTGACCGGTTTCGACTTTATTTCCAAGCCACTGACGAACGACTGATACAGAGTACTGGAAGTCACAAATATATTTATTACAAAGACTATTACAAAGACAGTACTGACGAACATACACAACCGTCAGTACTTTTCAGTATTTTTCACTTGTGCTAAATGTGTGATAAACGAATCACGTACAAAAGAGATTATGATCATATATATATATATATATATATATATATATATATATATATATATATATATATATATATATATATAATAAAAAACTTTTATATCAAGAAAAACATGTAACAAAAATTAGTTCCAAGAAGATAAACATGCAAACTTTAATCATCACATGAAACCACATATAAAAAAAAACACTTGAAACATCTGTTTCGAGATATGTAAAAAAAACTACATACATTACTTACAGTCCATCGACCCACACACACACACACAACCTTAACAGTCCTACCAAAATTATTTTTTTAAAACAAACATGCACTCCTCGGTCTCTTCACCATAAGAGAAGAGAAGAAGATGATAGTGAATTGTATTGAACTGAATATAGAATTTAGGCCAAAGGCCAAACACTGGGACCTATGAGGTCATTCAGCGCTGAAACGGAAATTGACAGTAAAAAGGTTTGAAAGGTGTAACAGGAGGAAAACCTCAAAGCAGTTGCACCATGAACCAATTATTAGGAGAAGGTTGAGGAAAGTAAGATGGAAGAAAGAGAATATGAAAGAAGGCACACTAAAAGGAACGAAAGGGGTTGCAGCTAGGGACCTAAGGAAGGGACGCTGCAAAAAAAACCTTAATGCCCACAGTGCACCGCATGAGGTGCACTGACGGCACTAACCCCTCCCAAGGGGAAGAAAAAATGGGTGACGGGGGTTAAGAGATCAACCATTTTTCCTTTCACTGTCGACTCATTCGAAGAAAACACAAAGGAGAAGACGTTCTCCTTCTCTCCTCCTTCGTCTCTGCGAGACGTGGCGTATAGACCCCGTCAGGAGGCGTCATTTGTATGCAGAGGGCGCCGCTGGGAACCGGACGAGTTTGAGAGAGAGAGAGAGAGAGAGAGAGAGAGAGAGAGAGAGAGAGAGAGATAGAACAGGATACCAAGAGAGAGAGGTCTGAATAAACTCCAGAGAGAGAGAGAGAGGAGACCAAGAGAGAGAGAGAGAGAGAGAGAGAGAGAGAGAGAGAGAGATGACCCGGAAACCAAGAAAGAGAGAATGGCTGAATAAGCTCCACAGAGAGAGAGAGAGAGAGAGAGAGAGAGATGAACAGGATACCAAGAGAGAGAAGGGCTGAAAACCAAGAAAGAGAGAATGAGCTGAATAAGAGAGAGAGAGAGAGAGAGAGAGAGATGAAGAAACCAAGAGAGAGAATGGCTGAGAGAGAGAGAGAGAGAGTGAAATGCACCATTCCTCCATATGGATTCATAACAGCACGTTTAAGACCACAGCATTCATTTACATTTCTCAAAATGTAACGTTTTCTTCTCGATGGACGAAAATTACCAGAATGAATCGTTCACAATAAAAAAGAATCATTTAAAAAAAAGACTTATTAATTAACGAATGGCTGAGAAGCTTGAGAACACAGCGCCAAGTGCTTAAGTACATTCCAATCAGTTGCTCGTTGCAATTAACATAAGCAGTTTCAGGCATTTGTGTATAATTAATCAGTTGATTATCACTTGGGCAAATTCTTCTCAAATACAGTATATATATGAATATATATATATATATATATATATATATATATATATATATATATATATATATATATATATATATATATATATAACTAGATTTTATATTTCTATAAAGTATGGTGCATTTTTAAATTTCTATGAAGTGTGGTGCGTATTGATATATGAAGATGAATCATGGCAAGACAATAAAATTTAAAAGATTTAATTGATTTGGGATTAGAGCATTTACAAAGAATAGAAACAGTCAGAGAGCAGTATAAAGTAAGACATGATACCATGAAAAAATTACGGAAGCTCCTCATGTAGATGACATAATGACAAAGGGGACATGGAGATGGTTTGAACATGTCCTTCGCCCCACCCAAGGGAGAATAGTATGTGACAGTGTTCACCTTCGCCCTACCCAAGGGAGAATAGTATGTGATAGTGTAAAGTGCGCTTTCTCTGACTACCAGAATGGTAGGAAGACCCAGACCTACTTGGGTGAGGACTATGAGACGGGAGGCAGAAGATAAGTGGAGATTCGTGAAAGAGAGAGCACATGAAAGACGTGAGTAGAGGAGGCGAAGTTGAAGATGATGAAATAACTCACTAATATGGAATTCAATATACCTCTGGAAGAACTTACACTCAAAAGGAATTATTTATGAGTGCACCTTCCCTGACCAGGACTCGAACCCATGCCTTTTAGGGTTGGTACATAGGTGACAGTGACTTAATGCACTCAGCCATCCCAGTCTAGACCCGGTGTAAATTATTCCAAGGGAACAGTGAATTATATAAATAGTGAAGTATATATGGCTTAATATTGAAAGCTTACAAATGCCACATACATTAGGTATCAAAATAATACACACACACACACACACACACACATATATAGATATATATGATTTATATATATATATGATTTATATGCATATAAAACACAGGAATGCAAATTGCTATGTAAACAGTTTGTATGTGAAAACTGAGAAGAAACATAATATTGTCTGCTATGAGAGAGAGAGAGAGAGAGAGAGAGAGAGAGAGAGAGAGAGAGAGAGAGAGAGAGAGAGAGAGAGAGAGACTGTAGGGTGAGGGGGGCCTGGGGGACACGTAAAGGGTGAGATAGGAAGCTTGGGGGGAGAAAGAGAGAGAAGAATCCACGACAAAAAAAAATAACCTCTCTTCTCCTGAAGGATGTTGAGGTCACGCCGGGTCTTCCTCCTAGACTCCTCCTCCTTCTCCTCCTCCCCCATTACCTCTACCTGTCTCCTCATGCTCGTAAACCCTACAATTATTCCTCTTTCATCTGCTTCGCACTTACTCGGTATCCTCGGTCTTACGAAACGAAGAATGTGGCAAATATCGTAAAGTATCCTTTAGCGTAGGATGCATTTAGGATCAACGTACCTTAAACCTTAGTGAATGTACGCAAACACTTTGACGCTGTCTCGGCGACTTCCTTCGTAAAATGAGTTGAATTGTTCAGGAAAATGTCTTAGAGTACTCATTATAGTAATACGCATTTAGGTTTAAAATACCATAATTAATTGTAAACACAAAATGGTATGAATAGGTACCGAGTATGAATGTGAAAGGAAAGAAGTACCGTCAAGTATAACAAACAATCTCCAGTTTGGAGAGAGAGAGAGAGAGAGAGAGAGAGAGAGAGAGAGAGAGAGAGAGAGAGAGTTTATAAATACAAGAATAAAATAAATGTTTAAAATGTGTGGATTCGAGAGAAAAAAATATCATAAAATTAGCCTCTCTCTCTCTCTCTCTCTCTCTCTCTCTCTCTCTCTCTCTCTCTCTCTCTCCTAAGACGTTCTTAAATAAAATAAATTTTTAAAATGTGTGGATTCGAGAGGAACAATTTTCGTAAAGTAAGCCTCCTTCCCCATCCAGATTCAGTTTCAGGACTCTCTCTCTCTCTCTCTCTCTCTCTCTCTCTCTCTCTCCAAAGACATTCTTAAAGAAGTAAAAGGTCTGGTGTGGACCTTGGGACACTTCCCAGAGAAAAAAATTTGAAGGAAACGTCTGCCGCTCTCCAAGGTAAGCCAGCTTGTTGCTACCACTTGTTATGGTAAAGGGAATCCAGTTGCTTCCCACAATACTCGTACAAAGGACAATACCACCTTGATCAGAATTCATTAAGGGGAATACTCTCTCTCCATGAACGTCATTTGCATACAAAGCTTTCTCTCTCTCTCTCTCTCTCTCACAGGCCGAAGTCCTACGCATTGGTTTCTGTAACTCGGACGGTATTCTTTTGATTGCGTTTAGGAGGATTAAAAAGAATTTAAAAGCAATGAACTTTCTCTCTCTCTCTCTCTCTCTCTCTCTCTCTCTCTCTCTCTCTCACAAGCCGCAGTCCTACGCATTGGTTTCTGTAGCTCGGATGGTCCTTGTGATTGCGTTTAGGAGGATTAAAAAGAATTTAAAAACAATGAACTCTCTCTCTCTCTCTCTCTCTCTCTCTTACCCGCCCCGCCCGGACGCAGTCCTACGCATTGCTTTGTTTAGCTCGGATGGTCCTTGTGATTGACAATTTAAAATCAATGGAGGAAAGCTTCCGGATCCTGTCATGCTGTCCTTTCAGAGTCCTTAAGAGTCCTTGGAAGCCTCAAATGTGCTCCCGTTACGGGGGAAATGAATCTGTAAAAACAGTCAAAAGGCTTGAGACCAGTATTCGTGCATGAATCTAACCCCAGTTCATTTTCGCAAGGGTAAGAGTTGCATCTGATTCAGTTTCCTCCGACACCACTTGGCCTTGATTTTGTTTCTGGTAACACCTGTTCCCTTTTCACTTTCTCCGGGTAAGCCTGCCACTGATTTAGTTTCTCTTGGCAACATCTGTCCCTGATTTAGTTTCCCATGGCAACATCTGTCCCTGATTTAGTTTTTTTCTGGGAACTACTCCTGATTTCGTTTCTCATGGGAACATCTGTACCTGATTTAGTTTCTCTTGGCAACATCTGTCCCTGATTTAGTTTCCCATAGCAACATCTGTCCCTGATTTAGTTTTTTCTGGGAACTACTCCTGATTTCGTTTCTCATGGGAACATCTGTACCTGATTTAGTTTCTCTTGGCAACATCTGTCCCTGATTTAGTTTTCCATAGCAACATCTGTCCTGGATTCAGTTTCCCACAGCAACACCTGTCCCTGATTCAGTTTCCCATAGCAACATCTGTCCCTGATTTAGTTTTTTTCTGGGAACAACCATTCCTGATTTCGTTTCTCATGGGAACATCTGTACCTGATTTAGTTTCTCTTGGCAACATTTGTCCCTGATTTAATTTCTCTTGTAACACCTGTACCTGATTTAGTTTTTCAAGACAACACCGTCCCTGATTTCGGTTCTTAATGCAACACCTGTCCCTGATTTAGTTTCTCGTGGCAAAACCTGTCACTGATTTAGTCTCCCATGGCAACATCTGTCCTGATTTAGGTTCTCAAGGCAACATCTGCCCTGATTTAGTGTCTCAAGGCAACACCTGTCCATGATCTGGTTAATCCTGGCAACACCTGTTCCTGATTAGATTCCTCATCGCAAGACTCGTCCCTGATTTAGTTTCTCAAGGCAACACCTGTCCTCGATTTAATGTCTCTGATTTACGTTTTCATGGTAACATTTGTTTCTCCCGTTGACACCTACCTCTCATTCACCTTCTCCTGACAACACCTGTCCTTGGATCAAGGACAGGTGTTCCTCCGATTTAGACTTTGCAAGTAACACCTTTCTCTGCTCTCCTTTCCTTTTACGAAACCTGTCCCAGATTTGACTCGTCTGCCTTATTTCAAGCAGCAATCACACGCAATCAACTTTCATTTCTTTGAGAGCTCCAAAATAATGGCAACAATAATTTACCTCGCTGGCGGCACCAATTCGCCTTTTCCCCTCTCTCTGCCGAAAAACGACGAGGGGATAATTGCTCTTCCATTTGAGCTCTCTCACAAAAGAGGCCATCGCGAGAGGGGAAACGACTTCCTTCCTCCCTCCTCCCTCCCTCCCTCCCTCTCCTCAATATTTCCCTTCGTCCATTTCCCCTCTCGCCAATCCCCATCTGGGAATGAAACCAAAAAGGGGAAATCTCATACCTTTGAACCATTCATCATTTCTCTTACGGGAATGACGTAATTGTCGGCAATCAGGTGAAGAAATTATTCCTCCTTTCGCCTTTTCCAGATATTATTCCCCCTTCGTCTTTTCCAGCAACATTTGCTTCTGGAATAGAGCAGTCGACAGGCGAATGTTGCCTTAGCGACTTCCAGCTGGCTGGATCGAACCACGGACCTTACGAATAGGAGGGATGGTACTTTTAGGGATTACTGTACGGTCTTGTCACCTTTCAAGCAACAGGAGCAATAGGTATTAATTGTTGCTCAATACAAGAAGAAGGATAAAAAAAAAAGGGGCTTAAGAGTTTCTGTGGCTTCAGAAGTGACCTGTAAACACCCATTCATGACCGACGATGACCTGGACAATTGTGACGACAAACTGTAACATCAAATCAATCAATCAATCAAGCAACTTCTAACTTCGCAACATCAAATTTACGTCTTATACTTTCAACCCGTTTTAATTAATCTCTTTCCACCTAGCTGTCAAACTTTCCTAATTTCATCTCTCGTAAATTTTCGCTCTCCATTTAAGAAAATGAGTTCTTCACGCCTACCCAAAGACTCATAAGCAGTATGTTGGTCCCATTACCAACACTGCATCATTCATACTAAAACAATAAAAAAAATGTTTCAAAACAAGAGAAATACCAGTGAGGTACCAAAGAAATACCACTGAGATACTTGTAGGCCTATGAATGCTCTTTGGCTCCTACGACGCCATTTGAGCGATGCAGTCAATAAATAAACCATTTACGAGATTCAATAAAAATGAATTCAAGAAGACCACATGGTTTACTGCTGCTGAGAACCATCTGGTGTCACAAGGTACATTTTTTTTGTGTACACAGACTTACTGATTAGCGTGGACTTCGTGGCGAGACCTATCAAGTATCCCACAAGAAACTGACGTATTTTTGGAAAGAATGAAATATATTTCGCATGGATTTGAAGATATATTATTGATATTATTTTGCAAAATCATCTGGAATACGCCCAAAGGGCATATGCATTTGCATCCTCGACAACCAAACAAGAAATTTTCATCAAATTTTCATTATCGTGACATGGCAACTTACCGATCACCAATGCACCCAAGCACTTAAAGGCAGGTTGCCAATCCACGATAACGAAACCCTTAATCTAGTTACCGGCCAGTTATGGGAAGGAAACTTCCTCGAAAAGGAATATAAAAAAAAAAGAGGAACATGTTAACAAAAACATAAAAAAAAATATATATAATTCGCATTAAGTAGCGATCAGTAATTAGCTCGGACGATTACAAATTTCACACGACGCTCTCTTTTACTGCCATGTTCTTTGACGGGCGAAATTACGGCAATTACAGAGTAATTACCCGAGGGGTCCGAATTACTGCAAAAAATGCCCCATGCTTACTTTCCACACCTCCCACCGTGTGGCAAGTGCCCAGGGAATATTGGCATAAGATATTCGCACAGGTATAAGATTATCTAAGATCATCTCACGTAGATGATCTGCACACGGAGTTTTTAAGGCGGAGGGGGTAGGAGAAGGGGGAATGGGTTGAAGGGGTTAGGGGAAGGAGAAGGGTGGGTAGGAGAAGGGGAGGGTATGGCTGGGGAGGAAGTAGGGGTATGAAAAGTAGGGAGGGGTAGGAGAAAGGGGAAGGGTTATGAAGGGGTAGAGGTAGAAGGGAGGGGTAGGAAAAGGAGGGAGGGTAGGAGAAAGGGGGAGGGGTTATGAAGGGGGTAGAGGTATAAGGGAGGGGTAGGAAAAGGAGGGAGGGGGTAGAAGAGGGGAGGTGTAGGATAAGGGAGAAGGGGTAGAAGGTAGAAGGATAGAAGGGAATGGGCAGAAATAGAAGGGGTAGGGGAAGAAAGGGGAAGTGGTAGAAGAAAAAAGGGGGGAGGGGGTAGTAACCGTTACCCCTGCAATCTTCTCATTTATTATTCAAGAATAAAAGTTTTCTTTCCTCAGCATATTTTTTTGTTTTTACCCAGTACTCAATTATTTGCTTAATCGTACCCCTGGCCAACTAAAATAACTTCCTGGTTAACCTTTTACAAACCGCGAAAAAACAAAAACAAAAACAAAAAACAAAAAATAAAATACTAAAAAAAAAAAACAAATAAAAATGGTCCCCTTTCATTTCACTAATTCTTCTCTGGTTTAGTATTTGCTAAAAACTTCCATATTCTTAGCCAAACTTTCTAAAAAGTAATTTCCTTTCATATTCTCATATCAAGTTCCTTTTTTACCCAAAATCACAATTTACCTCCGAGAGAGAGAGAGAGAGAGAGAGAGAGAGAGAGAGAGAGAGAGAGAGAGAGAGAGAGAGAGAGAGAGAGAGAGAGATTAATGACACTTACTTATTATTATTATTATTATTATTATTATTATTATTATTATTATTATTATTCACATGAAGAACAAGTATCCTTATTCATATGCAACAAGCTACAGGGACCATTGACTTGAAATTCAAGTTCCAAAGAATATGATATCCAATAGCAAAAAAATTAAAGAAGCTTACGAGTAATGAAAAAAGATTGTAAAAAAAAGATAACTAAATAAATGAATAAATAAAAAGATAAAATTATAAATGCATTTATCAAATGTACAAGGAAAACTGTTTAAGAGTGGCCATGCACTGCATCTTCGCTTGAACTTTCGAGATTCTGACTGGGCACCATCCTCAGGGCGAGTTTCCACTGAACAACATGGAAGAAGTGGGCCACAGCTACTCACCTCACAAGACCACCATCTCGTCAAAAGTGATGCCCAGCAATGGACGCTTGTCAATAACAATACTGACCTGAAACAGGAGATAAAGCAATGAATTAATGCTGGGAAAACCTCCTCTGTAAGACTGTGCTACATCGCATGCGCGTGCAGGCACATGCATCAATGCATCAACAGGTTATTTAACCTGCTTTGGTTAGAAATGACTTGAGGATGCATGTAAAAGAAAAAAGAACAACGCTTCTAGGCTGCATTTCGCTGAATAAGACACACTTATAAATAATAAAAAAAAAAAACTTTTAAAATGAATTTCGTTGAATCAGGCACACTTATGAATACTAAAAAAAAAAAATCCTTTTAAACTGCATTTTCGCTAAATAAGATACACGTATGAATAACCTCGATTGGAAACTACCAACATACAAACATACGCTCATACACAATGAAAGAAAAACCTTTTGAATCTGCATTTCGTTGCTGAATCAGACACGTAAGAATAAAGTAAATTGGAAACTGTCAACAAACAAACATACGCTCATACACAATGAAAGAAAAACCTTCTTTTGAATCTGCATTTCGTTGTTGAATCAGACACACGTAAGAATAAACTAAATTGGAAACTGTCAACAAACAAACACGCACATACAGAATGCAAGAAAAACCCTCTTTTGAAATTGCATTTCGTTGCTGAATCAGACGCCCGCATGGATAACTTTAATTTGGAAATTGCTAAAAAACAAACACACGCACATTCAGAATAAAAAAAAAAAACCACCCATCTGAAATTGCATTTCGTTGTTGAACCAGACATACGCAAGAATAAGCTCCATTGGAAACTACCAACAAACAAACACACGCACATACCGAACGAAAGAAAAACCACCTTTTGAAGCTGCATTTCGTTGCTTGAATCAGACGCCCGTATGAATAACTTCGTCTGGAAACTGCCAACACACAAACAAACAAACACACATACGTATAGTTTCGTGAAAGCACATCGCGGCTTCAAAACGAAGTCACAAAGTCAATGCCTAATCGGAAGCAAAAATGCAAGATCAGAAAGAGGTCAGCAACAATGTCTGTATCAGAGAGCAGAACTTTGGACCTAAACTTTACTCTCGTCTGATTCAGCAGCAGCCTTCGTGCGACATGGCAACACGAGGGGGGAAAAGCACATCTTGCCATTTTTACTTACTCGGTGGCTTTTCACAACTCGTTGTGAACTTTTGGTGCTAAGGTTTGGTTTTTGCGAGTTTCAGCAAAGAATCATAAATTTGTTTTTCGGGTTTTAATATGACCCATTGCATCAGGGGGATTTTACAACGTGTGCAAACACACACACATACATATATGTATATATACATATAAACACATACATATCAGTACATATGTGTATGTGTATATATATACATATATATGCATGTATAACTGAATCACGAAAAAATGGAACGTGATGAATATATAAATAAAAGACAAAATCCACGAAGGAAACAGAAACAATGGAGTGCTGCGAGGCCTTTCGACTGTCGCCCTTTACTTAGCGGACATATATATATATATATATATATATATATATATATATATATATATATATATATATATATATATATATATATAATCTGAGTGTGCGCGCGCATGTGTGCATGAATTAATCAAATATTACCATCCAGGTGCATCTTGCATGTAAACACGAAAAAATGGAAATGTTAAGAACATGTTAGAATTTTTATCAGAACCTCGTTATCACATTTATGAAGACTCTGAAATTAACTTAGCTGAGTGTCACGTAGGCAAACGAGTTTCTATTTCAAATAAGTGACCTTTCGTTTGCATGAATTGATAGATAACTGTCAAAAAAAAAAAGCGACTGATTATTTATACATGCGTATATGATTACGCCCCGAGGATTTTGGTTGGTCGCCAACAAGAGATGTACATAAATTAAGATCGTGACTTTTATAAGAGAGAGAGAGAGAGAGAGAGAGAGAGAGAGAGAGAGAGAGAGAGAGAGAGAGAGAGAGAGAGATATTCCTGTTCGAAGTGATGATGGTGTAATTAGTCAAATCATTACGTCTGTAGCACGCAAAATGAAAACAATAAAAAAGGAGGAGGAGGAGGAGGAGGAGGAGGAGGAGGAGGAGGAGGAGGAGGAGGAGAGAGAGAGAGAGAGAGAGAGAGAGAGAGAGAGAGAGAGAGAGAGAGAGATTCCTGTTCGAAGTGATGATGGTGTAATTAGTAAAGGTATTAACAGATAGACGTCTGTAGTAAGCAAAACGAAAAGAAAATTAAGAGAGAGAGAGAGAGAGAGAGAGAGAGAACTACAACGCTGCCACTTACAACTACAACCATACTTCTTGCAACTACAACACTGTTACCTACAACCACAACCCTTCTATTTACAACTACAACCCTGCCACTTACAGCTACAACCCTACTTTTCTACAACTACAACCCTACTACAACCTACACTCCGGTGAAAGCATTTCCCCAAATAACCCCTTTTTTCGCGTTCCTATCTGACAGCAGAGGCTACGACCTTCAAGCTACCTTTCTTTACGAAACAATGGCGGGGGTCGACAACCCCCCTTCCCCATCCCCCCCTTTAAGAGAAATCACATCGACCCCCTCCCCTCCCCATCCACTTACCTCTGGAAGTACAGAAATGCTTAGATTTAACGAGTACATCACCTTTTTAATAATGTCGATTGATTTAGTTAAAGCCGTTATTTAGAAGTTGATTGATTAAGACAAGGCCGTTATTTACAGGTTCATTGAGTAAGCAATCACCGTTATTTATAAGCTGAGTAAGCAATCACCGTTATTTATAAGCTGAGTAAGCAATCACCGTTATTTATAAGTTAACTGAGTAAGCAATCACCAATGTTTATAAGCTGATTGAGTAAGTAATCACCGTTATTTATAAGCTGACTGAGTATGCAATCACCGTTATTTATAACTTGACTGAGTAAGCAATCACCATTATTTAGAAGCTGCTTGAATAAGAACTGGCCGTTATTTACAGGTTCACTGAGTAAGAAATCACCTTTATTTTGATGTTGCTTGAATAAGAACTGGCCGTTATTTATAAATTGGCTGAGTATGCAATCATCGTTGTTTAGAAGTTGCTTGAATAAGAACTGGCCGTTATTTACAGGTTCAGTGAGTAAGCAATCACCGTTATTTAGAAGATAACTGAATGACTAATCAGCGTTATTTATTTGTTTTTGAATACGCTATCTCCGTTATTTAGAAGCTGACAAAATAAGCAATCGCCCTTATTTAGCGGTTGTTGAATCAACTATTGCCGTTATTTAGTAGCTGACGAAGTAATTTATCGCCGTTACTTAGCAATCCCTTTTAGAAGCAATCTCTCATTATTTGGTTAATATTCAGTTAACGGATCAACTACTATCGTTATTTACCCGTCAGTTATGATCAACCATCGTTATTTAACAGTTAGAAAATCAGCCAGCGTTATTCAACAATCCATTATATTATCAATTACTTTAATTCAGTGGTTAGTTAAATAATAAGTTACCATACCTTAATTTAGCAGTTAATTAAATAATTAATCATTATTTAGCAGCAGTAAAAAGTTAATTAGCGTTATTATTTTATCTATTTATATATTTTGCCTATAAAACGTTACAATTTCACTGACCGTAGCAATGCACAGACATTATTAGCTCTTGGGGTACAGCAAATACAGAAACACTACGTTATTAAGCGCTATTAGCAGACATGATGAGGTAATCAAATCACTTGAGTCAGTTAATAACGCTACAATTCTATAAACTGATGTAGATATGTCACTAGCTAGACCAGTTAGTACAATTATGACCTAAAATATATGAATGCTATAACTAGGTCAGTGGGTAATAACGTTATCAAACATTATTATCAATGTCACCAATCTGAAATACGGTTATTAAGTGGGTCACGGAGACTTGTGCTGACGTCAAAGTGGTCATTACAATAACGGCAATAATAACATGTGACAGATTATCTGAGTAGCCATTTGCATTTTACATAGGAAACATAAGATAATGCCTGTTTATACACTCACATGAATTTTTTATACTTAGAAGAGATTTATGATGCACTCTGCAGTTAATGAATATTTTTCCCAATATTTAATGTCGATCCTTTCAGATATATATATATATATATATATATATATATATATATATATATATATATATATATATATATATATATATATATATATATATATATCTGAATCACGAAAATATGGAACGTGATGAATTAAATAATTAAAGACAAAATCCACGAAGGAAAGAGCAACAATGGAGTGCTATGAGGCCTTTCGACTGTCGTCCTTTACTTAGCAGACTCGAAAGGCCTCGCAGCACTCCATTGTTTCTCTTTGTGAATTTTGTCTTTATATATATGTATATGTATGCACAAAAACAACACACACATAATATACATATATACACACACACATACACACAACACACACACACACATATATATATATATATATATATATATATATATATACATATATATATATATATATATATATATATATATATATATATATATTTACTATTCAAAATTTCCCATTAGAAACCACTACATTCTCTGGGAATTAAACAATTCAATCATTATCCAGACCTTGTCGGTTAAATGCATTCACTGAGGAACCTCTCTCTCTCTCTCTCTCTCTCTCTCTCAAGACCTTCTATGCCCCATAGCTAATGAACGGAATACCCCTGGGGCGTTTGCCCGACTCTTCCTGCCCTGAGAGAGGTGCGTGATGGTACCCAGGTTCTTCTTAATAGCTTGGCAAGAAAGTCAAAGCAAAGACCACATGGTCTTACTGGTAGCTTGTCGAATAAAGCCGAGAAAAGACCATTGGTCTTACTAGTAGCTTGGGGAAAAATACAGAGAAAGACCATTGGTCTTACTAGTAGCCTGGGGAAAAATATAGAAAAAAAGACTATTGGTCTTTTTATTAATTTGGGGAAAAGGATAGAAAAAAGACCATTCGTCCTACTAGTAGCTAGGGAAAAAAAGGATCGGAAAAAGATTCCTAGTAGCCCCGGGAAAGGGATAGAAAAAGACTCCAAGGTCTTAGAAATAGCTTGAGGAAGAAGAAGGCAAAGTTAAGGCCTCATGTTCTGACTAAACTTTTGACGAAGAAGGTCGAGTAAAGACTCCCAATTTCCTCACTACAGTTTGTCAAAGAAGGGCAAGACTACTAAAAACTCTTATCACCATGTAGCGAACAAGTCCAAGAAAAGACTCACAATTCTCATCTATATCTAGAGAAGATGGCCAAGAGAAGACTCATAGTTCTTGTCGATATCTACAGAGGAAGGTCAAGGAAAGCAGACCTCAAGTTCCTACCGACAGCTTGGCGAAGGAGGCCAAGAAAAGATTGGAAATTCTCATCAATATCTAGCAAAGAATGCCAAGGAAAACAAACCTCAGCTTCCTACCGACAGCCTGGCGTAGAAGGTTGGTTGGTTAGCTAGCTAGCTAGACGGCTATACCTACGCGTTCCGGAAAACAGCTCGCGGTAATTGTTGGACACGTAACCGCCGCTGTTATGGTTGACCTGCAAGAGTGAAAGTAGCGACGAATGCGAGTTTCGAATAAAAAAAAAAAGAGAAGACGAAGAAGAAGAAGTGGAAGCAGAGCTATGGCGGTTCACAATAGAACCGGCTGAGATTCTTGCAGATGTGCATTCAATGGACGTCACATTTCTGCATCGAAATGATTCGTTTTAAGCAGGAATGAGTCCGGGTAAAAACGGCTGGAAAATGAGAAAGGATTTTCCACCACGAAATGCACAAAAGATCTTTTTTTGAATGAGTTGCAATTTGATGTTGCAAACAGAAGGCAGCAGATGCTATGGTAGTTTTTCTTTTTTTTTTTCTTATCTCTACCTTTCCCCATAGAACCACTGGTTCTTAACCTTTTAATTACCACGCCCCCTCTCAGAGTTGGTCCTTCCCTCCACGTCCCCCTTGCACCAATAAGTAAAATTCCTTCCCAGATTGAAAGGAAAATAAAAAAAAAGAAAAAGAGAATGGGTGTTTTTATTCTTTTAGGAATGAATTAGCGAGATACCTGACACTGCTTCTTAGCGACTCTTGTTAAGAGAATAACGAATATAATTAGAGAATTTTTAATATTTCCCTAGGGCTCGCGCCCCCCCCCCTTGGAAATTGCTGGTGCCCCCCAGGTTAAGAACCACTGCCCATAGACCATAACCTGTTAAGATACAGTGGCGACGGAAGTTCTCAAAAAGTCTACGGGATTTACCCGATGAAAATCAACAACAAGATCATGTGTTTATCTAAAATATTATTGTTGATATTTTATCATTAGTTTTCTGATAAACAGCTGTTTATGAGTGTATGCAATAATTGATTTGTATGTCTGTTTATTTGTGTCCACTTATTTATTATATAATTTTTATTCTTTCCTCTGTTTTTCACTAATGTCACATACGGGTTTTCTTGTAATTCTTTGCACCTGATGAATAATAATAATAATAATAATAATAATAATAATAATAATAATAATAATAATAATCTTTACTTTGCATGACCATGAAGAAACTGGTCCGCAACAAAAACAGCCATCAACCCTGTGCGTTAATCATTATGAAATGAAGATCGAGAGAGAGAGAGAGAGAGAGAGAGAGAGAGAGAGAGAGAGAGAGAGAGAGAGAGAGAGAGAGAGGGGATACAAAACACGTGTTACAGCAACGGGAACCAGTCTGCTTAAAACCACTCTGAACCGGTCGCCCCCCAACATTCTTCAATGAAATGTATACAACAGGGCTTCTCCTTAATTCGCTTCGACGACGAGGAGGAAAAGGATAGGCGAAATAATTCTCCGATCAGCGAATGTTTTTCTCCCGGGGGGGAATCGGATACCTATCGCTTAATTTGATCAAGTGCGGCTGAGTGATTACTCAGTTTGCCTTCCGATGAAAGTGACTGGCTCCAAACACCGAAGTTTCGTATATGTGTAAACATATCTTTGTACCCATTGGCCTTTTTCTTATTTGGAAGGGGAGGGGGGGAGGGGGGGGGGGATGGGCAGAGGGACAGGCAAGTCATCAGGGACGCGGTTGGCTCAAGCAGAGGTACATATATTTCAGTTTATATATATATAAGTCATATATATATATATATATATATATATATATATATATATATATATATATATATATATATATATATATATATATATATATATATATATATATTGACATTAACCTGATTCACAACAGCGAAAAATTTATAATCTCAAAATATTTCCTATAAGATACATAAAATACCAATTTTGCCCATTAACCTGATTCACAACCTCCACCTATAAAATATATAAAAAAAAAAAAAACCGAAAAAAGAAACAAAACAAAGACATTAAGGCTTGTCTTCCGAAATTATGACAACCATGCCATAAACCACTGAGAAATCATGTCATAAAATTTGCCATAACATTTAGATTCAACCATCGCGCCATTTCATGTCATAAAAGAGACTCAAAGAGGCGCCGCCATTAAGCCATCAGCAGGAATATATCACAGAATTTATATCACTTAAAAAAAGAGAAAATTCCGTAATGATAGAAGAACAAATGAATAAAAATATAAAAACGGACGCTACGTGAAAGGTTGTGGGAGAGATTATTCCCAGGGAGAGGCAGGCGTGCAACAACAACCCGTTGTCACTTGCTGTTGTTGTTGTTACTTGTACTGGCGTTGTGGAAGTCAGGCGGTCTCTTGCTTTGATGACTGGGCAGACTTTTCAGATGGGCGTCAAAGACGGGCGTTCGAGAGACGTGTACAGACGGGTTTCCCGGACGTGTGATGGGCGCTGTAGAGACGTGTACCGACGGGAGTTAGAGAGACGTGTACAGGTGGGTTTCCCGGACGTGTAATGGGTGCTATAGAGACGTGTACCGACGGGAGTTAGAGAGACGTGTACAGGTGGGTTTCCCGGACGTGTAATGGGCGATATAGAGACGTGTACCGACAGGCGTTAGAGAGACGTGTACAGACGGGTTTCCCGGACGTGTAATGGGCGATATAGAGACGTGTACCGACGGGCGTTCGAGAGACGTGTACAGACGGGTTTCCCGGACGTGTAATGGGCGATATAGAGACGTGTACCGACGGGCGTTAGAGAGGCGTGTACAGACGGGTTTCCCGGACGCGTAATGAGCGCTAAAGAGACGTGTACAGACGGGTTTCCAGGACGTGTTAGGGGCATTATGGAAACGTGTTTCCCGGACGTGTAATCGGCGTTACAGAGCCGTGTACCGACGTGCTTCCGGGACAACGTCGTTATTACAGTACTTCACGCACCACGAAGCTACCAAAGGCCTCCGAAGCAGTTGCACGGTCAAAAGCACACACAAAAACGTACGTTCAAAACAGAGACGCCTCCTCTGTACGTACCTTCACGCAGCGAGAAGGGGCTCTCCCTGGAATACAGCAGCCACATGGGGACCAAAAGAACTCTCCTCCCGAAAGACGAAACTTCCAAGTTCCTCGCGAGGACGGAAAAGGACCGACGAAATCTCGGAGCACAAGATGCAGTCGGGTACCACTACAGGAGAAGACTTCGAGTCACTACCACAGCGTGCGTGTGCGCGTGTACGGGCGCGCGCGCGTATGTGTGTGTGTGTGTGCGCGCCTGCCTCTCTCTCTCTCTCTCTCTCTCTCTCTCTCTCTCTCTCTCTCTCAGTCACTGGTTCATTAGCATTGGTTGGTCGGTGGGTGAATGGTTGCTACAAGGTGAGACCTTATCCCCCCGACAACGGAATAGCGGCAGGCACAGACGAACGTAACGCACACACACAAACGGACAGACGGGCAACACAGACACACAAACACATGCACGCACGGACAGACAAGGCAACGCAGGCAAGCAGGCAGGCAGGCAGGCATGCAGGCAAGGCAAAAGGGAGGGTTTGGTGGCTGAGAGAGAGAAGCAGGTGGGTGAATAACTTGCTGTCCTTCAAAGATGATAATGCTGATGATGATGATGATGATGATGATGATGATGGTGATGAGGACGACGACGTCGGATGAAACTGCTACCGGCACCCCTTCCCCACCCCCTCCCCACTCCAACATCCCCCTCAATATCCCCACCCACCTCCCCCAACACCAACACACAAACACGCACAGTTAGAATCCCGGGGAACCGAAGGACATGACACTTGCTACGCCAATGTTTGCGATTCTTTCAGGGATGTTCCCGAGCAAACGTTGCCCGGAACGTTGACATAAAATGTAAACGTTGCGTTGAAACGTTTGCATTTTTCTGGGAAAATTAACGTATTGCAAGACTTTAGGAAGTTTCTGGGGAAAATTAACATATTTTAAAACGTTTGCGTTCTTTTGGGGAGATTAACAAATTTTAAAACGTTTGTGTTCTCTTGGGAAATTAAAAAATTTTAAATTGTTTGCATTCTTTAGGGAAAATTAACAAGTTTGAAAACGTTTGCATTCTTTTGGGAAAATTAACAAATTTGAAAACGTTTGCATTCTTTTGGGAAAATTTAAAAAATTTTAAACGTTTGCGTTCTTTTGGGAAAATGAACAAATTCTAAAACGTTTGCGTTCTTTTGGGAAAATTAACAAATTTTAAAATGTTTGCAATCTTCTGGGGAAAAAATGAAAAAGTTTGTTTAGGGACGAGAAATTAACAAGTTTTTTTTTAACAACCTTTGATTCTCATGGGAAAATTAAAAATTTTTAAAATGTTTGCATTCTTCTGGGAAAGTTAAAAAAATTGTAAAACATTTTGGGAAAATAATTTTTAAAATGTTCGCATTCTTCTGGGAAAATTTACATATTTTAAAGTGCTTGTTTCTTCTGAGACAATTAACATATTTTAAAACATTTGTATTCTTCTGGGAAAATTAACAAATTTTAAAATGTCTGCATTCTTTAAGGGAAAATTTAAAAAATTTAAAGTGTTTGTACTTTTCTGGGAAAATTAAGAAATTCTAAAACGTTGGCATTCTTTTTCTTACTAAAACGTTGGCATTCTTTAAGGGAATTTTTGATCTTAAACTTGAAAATTCTTCGGGGGGAATTTAACGAATGCAAATGGATTCATATTATATTTATTATATTTACTGTACATAAAACGTTTATATGACCTTGGGGACATTTACAATCTCTGAAAGATTCTCTTTTCAATTGTCTAAAAGTTTATTATTATTTAATTTTTTTTTTTTGTAAATTCACGAGAACTAAAACCATTCCATTTTCTGTGGATGTTTACGAAATATAACAAGTAAAATATGCGCCGAAGTTTCTTCGGCGCAATCGAATTTTCTGTGCAGCCGCTACAGCGTATAATCAAGGCCACCGAAAACAGATCTATCTTTCGGTGGTCTCTGTATAATGCCGTATGAGCCACGGTCCGTGAAACTTTAACCACGGCCCGGTGGTGGTCTATCTATATAGCTGCCAGAAGTATGATTATGGCTAACTTTAACCTTAAATAAAATAAAAACTACTGAGGCTTGAGGGCTGCAATTTGATTGGAGGGTGGATGGCCAACATACCAATTTGCAGCCCTTTAACCTCAATAGTTTTTAAGATCTGAGGGCGGACGGAAAAAGTGCGGACAGAAAAAAGTGAGGACAGAAAAAGTGCGGATGGACAGACAAAGCCAGCGCAATGGTTTTCTTTTACAGAAAGCTAAAACTCACCTACAAATGCTAAAAAGTGTAAAAGTTGTTCTGGAATAAATTTACAAATGCTGAAACGTTTTCAGCATTCCTTGGGGAAATTTCAGGAATACGAAAAGGCGGGCGCTGTAATTTGTTCTTTCTGTAATTCACTTTATGCAAAGGCATACCATTTAGCACTGTCATCCTCTTTTCTCCTGAATTGTTTTTTTCGTAAAATTATGAAATGACAAAATAAATGACAATGGAAAGACGCTTCTTATAATCGAGTGAGAGAAGGCTGTGTTTTATAAAGGTGCAATGCAGATGTGTATATATATATATATATATATATATATATATATATATATATATATATATATATATATATATATATATATATATATATATATATATATATATATATATATATATACATATATATATACACACACAGATACACTATCATTGATGGTGCAATGACTGATACCACATATTGTTATCACAGCAAAACGAGGCCACTGACGATAACATAAGCATTGGTTATCTTGTTAATAACAAAAAAATTGAAATCATGTTTTGTAGGCAACAACTCACTGATAATTGGTGCGGAAGGCATCGCATAAAAAATATGAAATATCTTAAAAATTATATATATACAATAATGAAATGGTATAAATAATATCATGAAACACAGTTCAAATAAAATTTTGAAATATGTAATACTATCAAGATATGATATAATTTTTACTAATTTTAGTACAAATAAAATCAAACCAATGCGTAATGACAGTCATAGCTCAAATAAAATTTCAAAAAAAGCCATGCATAATATACCTCAAAAACATATTTGAATCTAAAATTGAAAATCAGTTTTATAACAGCAGTGTTTATATCCGTTTTCTTTCACAGCCACCTTTAATAAAAAACAGAATGCAAAAGAGATAAAACTCAAATTCTATACTAGTTTTAGTGTATATAAAATAAAAGCCACATTTAATAATAGCCGAAAAGCATATTTGAACCTAAAGGTTAAATACAATTCTACAATAAAACATTTACATCCGTTTTGTTTCAAAATTTTGTTCTTCTACTTCTTCTTCTTGAAAAAAAAAAAATGAAAAATTGAAAGTAAAACAAGACCATCTTCGCAAAACAGGTCAACAGAAGATGAAATTCAATTCTATAATGACAAAACATCCATATTTACAATTCTATAATTAAAAATTTACATCCGTTTTTTATAAAATCGTCTGTTTATTCTTCTTCTTCTTCTTCTTCTTGAAAAAATGGAACCTTTGAAAACAAAAATAACAGGTCAACGGGAGAAAATTCACTTCTATAATGACATTTACATCCGTACATACAATTCTATAATTAAAATATTTACATCCATTTTCTTTCAAAATCTTCTTCTTTTTGAAAAAATGGAAAATTGAAAGCAAAAAAGACCAACTTTGCAAAACACGTCAACGGGAGATGAAATTCAATTCTATAATGACATTTACATCCGTACATACAATTCTATAATTAAAATATTTACATCCGTTTTCTTTCAAAATCGTCTACTTCTTCTTCTTCTTCTTCTTCTTCTTCTTCTTGAAAAAATGGAAAATTGAAAGCAAAAAGGCCACCTTTGGAAAACAGGTCAACGGGAGATGAAATTCAATTCTATAATGACATTTACGTTCGTTTTCTCGTCACAATCTAGTTCTTCTTTTTCTTCTTCTTCTTCCTTTTCTTGAAAAAAAGGAGGAACTGAAAGCAAAAAAGAAAGTCTTTGGAAAACAGGTCAGCGTCAAGGATCAGCCGCTAATCAATTCGAACGGCTCCTGAAAACATCAAGGGACAGAAGAAGGATCACAAGCAACATCCTATAAAAAAAAAAAAAAAAAAGGTCCTTTGAACTGGAAAACATCCTTTTCCTTTCGTGTCGCGTTACGATTCCTGAAGACACGTCAGTCACTTACTTTCTCTCTCACTGTCTCTGTCTCTGTCTCTCTCTCTCTCTCTCTCTCTCTCTCTCTCTCTCTCTCTCTATCATGTCAAGTTACCGTTCCCAAAGACGTCACTTTCTTATGTCTCTCTCTGTCTCTCTCGTGTTGTCTTACGATTCCTAAAGACGCCATTCTCTCTCTCTCTCTCTCTCTCTCTCTCTCTCTCTCTCTCTCTCTCTCTCTCTGTTGCGTTACACTTCCTGAAGACATCACTTTCTTATCTCTCTCTCTTTCTCTCTCTCTCTCTCTCTCTCTCTGTATCTCCTGTTGCATTACAGCTCCTGAAGACATCACTTTCTTATCCTCCCCTCTCTCTCTCTCTCTCTCTCTCTCTCTCTCTCTCTCTCTCTCTCTCTCTCTCTCTCTCTGCTGAGAAGGACTCCAAAGCCCAAGAACAGGATCGGGATTACTCGATTCTATTTTGGGTATCTGCTGGGATGAAGAGGAGAAAGAGTAAAGAGGAGGAGGAGGAGGAGGAGGAGGAGGAAGAAAATGGAGTCTTTTTCTTCTTCTTGTCTTTCCTCATCTCCTTCTTCTTCTTCTTCTGCTGCTGCTGCTGGAAGAGACGAAGAAGCTTTTAAGGTTAGTGTGCAACAGCCCGTGGCAGCAGCAGACTCGAAGAACAGCGGAGCGCACAAGTTAGATGTATGTCAAGGTCTACTACTACTACTACCGTCCCTCGTTGCTGCTTTTCCTCACTCTTCTTCTCTCTGCAACAACAATTATTGCCACCAGCACCGACAGCAACAACAGAACTTTGTAACCCCCTTACCCCTCCCACCCCCCACACCATTAAAACTATCTGATGGAAGTGCCCTGAGGAACCTACCCATTCGCCCACACAGTTTTACAGTTCCACCTGGCGACTTCTTCTTTCAAATTCTCTGAGGAACTGCCTTCATTAAGCAATGGTAATTCGTACACAAGGCATCCCTAGTTTGAGATTTGGGGAGGGGGGTAGAGGGTTGAGGAAGGCGGAGAGGGGGGGCTATTCCCCCACCCTCTTTTCTCTGACACCAACTTGAAGGACCACGTGACCACTTTTTTTTTTAAAATTCGTCACTAATGTGACCCTTTATAAAGTATGTAGCTCATTGAAAACATCCCTAATTTAAGGGGGGTTTCTTTTGTGGTGGAGGGTGGGGACAATTCCCCCTTCTTCTCACAGCAAAATTTACGGGCCAACCAACTCCCTCTCTTTCCCCAACAAGGACAAGATCCACCTTCATGAGGTACTGTGCCTTCGACTTAAACATTCCTGGTTTAAGCCTCCCTCCCTCTCTCCCCCTCTAAGGGGCAAGGGATTGGGGTGGGGGGTTAGGGGATAGGGAGGTTGGGGAAGGGGGTGGGGGCGCTATTCCCCACTCCTTATTCTAGCCACAATAACTCAACCACATGACTCCCAAACTAGGAAAAGATCTCTGATCGTAAGCCAGGGTATCTGAAACTCAAGACGTGCCCAGTTCGAAATACCCTAACAGTATATAAAATAATAAAGGCATAAACAAAATCCCCAAAGACAATTTCCTCATACACCCTCCGCTTGAATTCATCGACATTCGCCTCACGTCTTTGCTTGAAGTACTTCTTACTTATTCATTTCAATTATCGCTTTATTTTTCTAAGCAAACGCTTTCCTAATAACCCACATACCCGCGAACAAAGCCACTGCATGCCATGAGGGTATATAAAGCCTGTTTACCCAAAGAAATCGACGGCTCTTTTACTTTGGCTTCATTAAACTAACTCAAATTATCGCCAGTAAATTCATTAAACGCAAACCTCCCATTGCAATAGTGGAGGTCTCCTCCGAGCGAGGTTGCCAAAGGTCGCCAGACTGATTAAGGAAGAGGCACCAACGGGGTAGAAGAATGCCCGGGTTTATGTGCTGCTGATACATTCATGCCCAGAAAACTTCCTCCTTAAGGATTAAAACTTTTGTCACTGTGTACATTTTGGTTCATTTTGAAATTATAAAACAAAATAATATTGGAAAAAATATACCAATTCTTGCATATATTAGATTTTTACAAATACAGCAAATATTGGCTATTTGTTTATACAGTTATATATATATATATATACATATATATATATATATATATATATATATATATATATATATATATATATATATATATATATATATATATATATATATATATATATAATAATAAACATGATATAAAAATAAGAAACTGGACTAGTCCTGCTAAATACGGCAAAAATATATAAACAAAAATATTACGTAAAAATACACCAAAAGTAAAAATATTTATTTAAAATCTGACAAATTATAAAAAGTTAGGCACACCCGGATACAAAAAATATAGAAAAGACAATCTCTTTGAATAACATAATTCAGAGAGAGAGAGAGAGAGAGAGAGAGAGAGAGAGAGAGAACAATACCAGCCTTTATCATCTCTAGTAGCCATTAGCCATTTGAGTTATCAAAATACTGATGGGTTGGGTATTTAATTAATACGACAGACATACAGACAAGCAAACGAACCTGTCAATCACGCATGCGCGAAAAATTAATGACCACATTGTGAACAATTAATTCGTTTTAATGACGGCCTAAGAACAGACACTCAGACAGACAGACGGAATCGAATTCATATTAGGGGGGAAAATCTCCGCTGATAACATCGCCCTTGTTATGATAATGATAACTTAATTGATAACAAAGCGCTTATAACAATGAGAGATAGGCAGTCGCAGGTTGCAAATAATGATTTCCACGAGACCCTTAATTGCTTGCAATTTTAATTTATTGCAAACTTCAGTCGGAATCAATTCATTCGGGCCTTTACCTGACGCGTTCAGTCGGATGTGAATTCTGAATCTGTCAATCATTATTCTCTCTCTCTCTCTCTCTCTCTCTCTCTCTCTCTCTCTCTCTCTCTCTCTCTCTCTCTCTCTCTCTCAAGAGTCCGAGACGGGCAATTGTGGATTTTCCTTGCGAAAGACGAAGTCGACCATAAATAAAAAAAATAGGAAATGAAACAAGAAGTTAGTTCTATTTATCTATCTGTCTCTCTATCTATCTTTTAAGAGTCCGAAAGGGCAAAAAATGCCCAGAGCAAACTCCTCAACGGTGGAGTTTTATTATGAAAGACGAAGTCGATTATAAATGAATAAAATGAAAAATAAAAAAGTTAAACCTATGGATCTATAGATCTATCTATCTATCTATCTTTTAAGAGACCGGGACGGGCAAAGGTGCCAAGACCAAGCCTGGCAATCGCAGACTTCTCTCACGTAAGACCAATTCGCCTAAAAAAAAATATATAATAAAATAAGTCTTTTTGTAAAAGTTAGATAAAATTCCTCATTGAATAAAGATGGTGGCTGAGAGAGAGAGAGAGAGAGAGAGAGAGAGAGAGAGAGAGAGAGAGAGAGAGAGAGAGAGAGAGAGAGAGAGAGAGAGTCTTTGATATAAAAATGAAGGAAAAATTGATATAAAAATAAAGGAAAAGAAGAAATACAACGATATGAAGGAAAATGAAAGGAGTGAAGAAAAAAAGAAGAAAGAAGAAAATGAGAGAGAGAGAGAGAGAGAGAGAGAGAGAGAGAGAGAGAGAGAGAGAGAGAGAGAGAGAGAGAGAGAGTCTTTGATATAAAAATAAAGAAAAAAAAAGAAGAACTAAAATACAAAGATATGTGAGAGAGAGGAACTAAAAGTCTTTGATTGAAGGAAAAAGAAGAAATACAAGATATGTGAAGAACTAAAAAATGAAGAAGAAGAGAAGAAATGAGAGAGAGAGAGAGAGAGAGAGAGAGAGAGAGAGAGAGAGAGAGAGAGATTCCGCAATTGTTATGCGAAGGGTTAACCTAACAGGCTGACCCTCTCGTTATGAATCGCCACTAGAACAGAGTTCATGAACAAAGATAACAAATTCATTACCATTCACCGAATGTGATGTTACGTGACTGAGTGACCAAATAACATCATTCATTAACAGCGAAGGATGTTATTATTATTATTATTATTATTATTATTATTATTATTATTATTATTATTATTATTATTATTATTATTATACAGCAAAGGGTTATTCATCCCCAGGAAGCTGACCTTTTTCCAACAAACAGACAAACAAAAAGACAGACCTGGGACCCAAAAAGAAACAAAACAGCCTCAATAAGTTTCGTAATAAGAAGTCTGGAGGTAGAGACAAACTGAGGGGTGTTGTGAGGTAACCCTCACTGACCCCTTCAACCTCCTCCGCCCCCTTCTCCCCCTCCCCCCCAACAACCACCTCAACCCCTCACCCCTCACAAAACCCACCTCATTCCACCCCATCCGGTAGTAAGACCAGGTGATACGGGTCAAGGAGAGCCGTTCTACACATGGCTGAATACTTACACACACATATACACACGTACACACACGTACACATATATGAACTAATGCTCCCTAACATGTTCTCCAGAGGGCGCATGCGCAGACGCTTGCTTCTTCTTCTTCTTCTTCTTCTTCTTCTTCTTCTTCTTCTTCTTCTTCTTCTTCTCCTTGAAATCATGGAAAGAGTGGGGGACACACTCGGTGCCTTGAAGACTCAACAATGTTTGCAATGTACTGGATATGTATACTCCTTCGGTGCTTGCAAGCTCCGGCGCGCATGCAAAGCACTATGGCTAGACTCATGAACGCTCCCAGAGCTTGCAAAGCACTTGGCTGGACCTCTCCATCCCTTCAAATCCTATTGCGCAGATCAAGCATTAACTTCACTTCTGTTTTACATCCCGGTGCTTGCTAAATCATTCACTGCTTTCAGATATTCCGTGCATGCAATGCACTGATTAAATCCTCGGTGCATTTGCATCCTGGAGCGTATATTAGGCAGCAGTGCTTTTAAATCTCGGTGCTTCATTACAAGCACAAGCTAGAGTCTTCATAGCTTACAGTATTATTATTATTATTATTATTATTATTATTATTATTATTATTATTATTAAGGAATAAAAATTAACATTAATAATGTTATTATTATAATTTTTTAGTATTAATGAATAAAAAAAATTATAATTTTTATCATTATTATTATTGGAATAAAAATTATTATTATTTTATTATTATTACTATTACTATAATTTTTAGTGAATAAAAATTTCATTAATATTGTTATTATTATTCTCACTATTCATGAATAAAAATTATTATTATTATTATTATTATTATTATTATTATTATTATTATTACAACTCTAAGGCTATTATTATTATTACTATCAATGAATAAAAAAATTATTATTATTATTATTATTATTATTATTATTATTATTATTATTATTATTATTATTATTATTATTATTGCAACTCTAAGACCTCAGCAACTTCCCAGTACGTGGAAAAAAAAATTAAAACCATAACAAAGCCACCAACAAACACAATAACAAACTAAAACAAACCGAACAAACACCTCTAAAATATCCACCCAGTTTGAAACAACTGTCAGAGAAGGTGGGAAGTCAGTCGGAAGAAAGAGAATATGAACGGAGGTACAGTACAAGAAATGACGCTGCAGAGACCCTAAGCAATACCTACAGCGCACCACGAGAGGTGCACAGACGGCAGTAACCCCCCCCCTCCCCCCCTAACCCCACCCCCAACCCTACGGAGCATCTCGCCCTGATGACTCTCAAGCCAACGTAAATAATCTCATGGAGAATAGAAAGCCGTTTTCATATTTTCATGTCATTGTCAATCCATGTCAGGCAGGGCCAAGGCCTCCTACTTGTGTTTGTGGTCAATGACGAGGTACATCAGAAAAGTTTAGTTTTCTTTTTCTTTTTTTTTACTGATGGGGGTGGGGACAGAGAATTCCAGGTTTAAGAAGTGAATAGTTAACAGATTTACCACACTGATTTTGGAGTTTGTGGCTATTCGTGGGAATGTATTTCGTTATGATTATTATTATTATTATTATTATTATTATTATTATTATTATTATTATTATTATTATTATTATTATTATCATGTGTATAGCAATTACTATGAGCAAGGCAAAATGAAAGGAATCTTAAGTGAATAGTTAGCAGATTTACCACACTGACTTTTGAGTTTGTAGCTGTTCTCGGGAATACTGTATATTATTATTATTATTATTATTATTATTATTATTATTATTATTATTATTATTATTATTATTATTATTATTATTAACCTTGGGAGATTAAAAAGAACCTTTGAATAGTATGCATATTTCCTATACTGATTTTTGAGTTTATGGCTATCCTCGGGAATATATTATTATTATTATTATTATTATTATTATTATTATTATTATTATTATTATTATTATTATTATTATTATTATAAGGAATCTCAACTCTCATAAGGCTAGCACGAAGGGTTGGTCATCAATCAAAAAAACCATGACTTATTATAACCGCGATTTCATTCCATTACTTTGGCATTACTGTACGCGAAACAAACGGATCTTAAAGACGTCGATTTCATAAAAGAAATACATCATCACCGAGGCCAGTGTCACCATCAACCCACAAACGTGCTATTACTGCACAAACACAGACTGGCACACATACACACACACACACACACACACACACTCCTCAATGAGTCAGAAATCGTACACAAACACGCACATACATTCCGTATCCTCTCTGCAATACAGAACGCGCACAAACAGACGTGTGTGTCCATTCTTCATGACGAGGGGGAGTGGTGAGCAGAATGGAGAGTTGGAGGTTCGTAAAACTGAATGTATGGAAATTTGTACGCGAGAAGAACAACAATATACTGATAGGGTGGGGTCTGTACCAGATGACACTATCCTATGTAAGGGAAGAATGTATGTATGTATGTATGTATGTATGTATGTATGTATGTATGTATTATTATTATTATTATTATTATTATTATTATTAGTAGTAGTAGTAGTAGTAGTAGTAGTAGTAGTAGTAGTAGTAGTGGTAATAGTAGTAGTAGAAGTGTATTAAATAGTTTATATCGACCACTATTTTGTGGTTTTTATACATACACACATACATACACACATAATATATATATATACATATATATACATACAGTATATACATGTATATGTGTATATAATGTATGTATATATACATCTATCTATCTATCTATCTATCTATCTATCTATCTATCTATCTATCTATATATATATATATATATATATATATATATATATATATATATATATATATATATATATATACAGTATACATGCGATAACAACCGCTGTTGCGACGCCAGTCTTTTACAAACCAATCAGTCAATTATATATACATATATAAATATATATATATATACACACACGTATTTATTAAAAAAACAACCTCACGCCTGACAACAGCAATGAACCAGCGAGCAAAACTATATAAAATAAAATGAAAAAAAAAAACCCACCAAATAAAAAACAACACAAGAAAAACAACACACGAAACAACGAGAGGTAGCAGCAGCAGCAGCAGGTACAACAATGTTATATATTCATCGACTCTCCTTGTGTCCTTGTCATCGGGTGAATAACTGGGGAGAGAGAGAGAGAGAGAGAGAGAGAGAGAGAGAGAGAGAGAGAGAGAGAGAGAGAGCCAAAAGAAATGGTCAACTTCATGACGTCAATGCAAATGAGATACACGTGAACCCACACACGTACTGAGAGAGAGAGAGAGAGAGAGAGAGAGAGAGAGAGAGAGAGAGAGAGGCCTTAATGCCAGACTCACTTATAGGGTATGGAACTCCCTGCCCTACTCTGTGTTTCCAGCACGTACAGGGATGAGAGAGAGAGAGAGAGAGAGAGAGAGAGAGAGAGAGAGAGAGAGAGAGAGAGAGAGAGGCCTTTATACCATATATTCCTGAGATATGGAAGCTCCTGCCTTATTCTGTTTCCAGCACGTGAACCTACACTACACACTTAATGAGAGAGAGAGAGAGAGAGAGAGAGAGAGAGAGAGAGAGAGAGAGAGAGAGAGAGAGAGAGAGAGCCTAATACTATTCACTTCCGAGATGTGGAACTTTCTCCCTTATTCTGTGTTTCCAGACGTGTTTAGCCTGTCCCTGTTTAAGAAGCCTGTTGAAGGGGTAGGGGTTTCGTCACCTACAAATGAGATTACATTCAAACCTTATTTTTTTTAAAATATAGGGGCAGTTGGGATGGGCAATTTCAAGGCTTTATCTAGCACAGGTTTGACGAGACACAAACGAACAAAATACTACTTAGTAAACAAAGTAGGAAGAAGGATAGGAAAGAAATAAATTTGAATAAGAGGGAGGAAGGGGGGGGGAGAGAAGTAAAGTAACTTATCACTAGGAGAAGGCAAAATCAACCCACCACCCGCCTCGCGAAATCGAGAAGACTATAAAACATGTCAAAACGAAAGCATTGCAAGAATACCAAATCTTGCCAGAGAAGACAGCCCTTTGTTTGGGGCACCTGTCAAAGATATGGATCTCAAAGAGGACAGGTCTTTGAAGGTCTTTCACCTTATCTTTTCTGCCAGAGGAGGAGACCTTGGCTCCCGGAATGGCAAAGGGGATATGACAGTGTCCTGTGACAATTGCAATTTGCCCATTTTGCTTTGGGAGATCTCAATAACGCCTTGAAGAGGTTGGGAAAGTGAAGAGATATAAAATTCTGATGCGTGATGTGAGGCAAGCGGTGAAGAAAAGGGATTAGCAAAGAGAAGATGAAGGACGAGAAGGCAAAGAATATCCCAAAATGTGACAAGAGAAAAACAAGTAAAAAATGCGCACGATCATGGCTAACTTTAAGCTTAAATAAAATAAAAACTACTGAGGCTAGAGGGCTGCAATTTGGTGTGTTTGATGATTGGAAGGTGGATGATAAACATGCCGATTTGCAGCCCTCCAGCCTCAGTAGTTTTTAAGATCTGAGGGCGGACAGAACAAGTGCGGACGGACAGACAAATAGCCATCTCAGCAATTTTCTTTTACAGAAAACTAAAAAGAGAAGAAAGAAAAGAACACGAAGAATTTCTCAAATACGAGAACAGAAAAAGGCGAACAGAAGATAAGCAGAGAAAATAACGGAGAGAAATATTATCCTCACAAAAAACAAAAAAACCAAAAAGTAGAAACAAGATATATAAACCTGGGCAATGAAACAACAAAACTGACAGCACGTCAAAACAACTTCACAACAAACAACTGGTATCTCACCTGCCACCTTTCCCTTCCCCGACGAGCGAACAAAAAAAAAAAAAAACAAAACAAAAAAAATGGTGTTACAACAGCAAAGGTCCGCGACCCGGAACTATAAAGTTCCATTTGGGAATCATGCGGATTCAGAAATATTATATCAAGTCAAAGTCTACACGAACGCAAGCAATTCGTGTGCGTGCGCACACGAACAGGCGCACACGATTGCTTTAACCTTTAGAGAGGTGATGCAAACGTCTGAATCCAGGCAGCTGTAAATATATGCAACGTGAAAAAAAAATTGGTTAAAGTATAACTCAGCCCACTTCTGCCAACCGCAAATTCCCATCAATAAGGAATGAAGGACGAACGTAAATACAAATAATTTCTTTAAATTAGTATTTTTTTTTTTATATAGGAAATATTTCTTTCAGTGCTTCTCCCCACCCACAAAGGATCACACAGCCATCGACTGAAGGATCCTCGTGTATCTTCTCAAGGATTCCTAAGTCTCTTCACCTTCCCAAAAAGGGGGGCGTCACCCCCTAGCCTCCCCGCCAAAAAAAACTATGAGATCATATCATGATTACGACAGTCGCCACCTATTGCCCAGGATTCGAAATGAGAAGAGGATGAAGAAGAAGAAGGTGAAAAAGCAGTCAAAAGCAGAGGAGGAGGAGGAGGAGGAAGGAGGAGAAGGAGGAGGAAGAGGAGGAGGAGGAGGATGAGGAGGAGGAGGAGGAGGAGGAGGAGGAGGAGGAGAAGGAGAAGAGGAGGAGGAGGAAAAGGAGGAGGATGTGGAGGAAAAGGAGAGGAGGAGAAGGAGGAGGAGGAGGAGGAGGAGGAGGAGGAGGAGGAGGAGGAGGAGGAGGAGGAGGAGGAGGAGGAGGAGGAGGTCAAACCACCGACACGTCCTGAATGTCGAGAGGAAGCCCCGTCACTTTATACGACCCCGTCGAAATGAGCTCTATCCTGTGTCGAAAAAGGTGATTTTCGCCTCGTTAGCGACCTTTATTATATAATGGAAGGTCAAAGGTCAAGGTGGCAAGAACTCTGAGAGGATGGAGGGATTTCACAACTAGGAGATATAAATACATATATGTTGCTAAATACAGGAAGACCGTTTAGGCAATGTCTCAATGTCCTATACTAGATCTCGGGATATTACCATGACCCGAGGGCATTCGAGTCAAGATTCCTACAGTCTGTTGCAAGTTTCAGTACAGCGTAGGATATGGGCGTCAGGTGGGGTGGGAGGAAGGGAGGGGGAAGGGGGAAGGGGGAGAAAGCCCCCAGAAGGCGTTGCAGTTTTGCTCAAGCACTGATTTTTTACATGATGGTACAGTGCCTACTATGCTTCTACATATGGTCAAAAGAACGCCACACACGATAAGAGGAGGATCATACCGTGCCCTCATAGACGGTCATGGGAGCACCATGCCCATGCCCCATGGGCAGCACGTGAACATCATGCCCCCCTTTAACGGCCCCACGGATGGTCACAGCAAATGTATTTCGAAATGCGCCACATTAACATTAGGATGAAAAAAAATTCTCATTCAGTTTCAAACTTTGCATAATTATTAAGTGAGAGAGAGAGAGAGAGAGAGAGAGAGAGAGAGAGAGAGAGAGAGAGAGAGAGAGAATGAAGGAAGTGTTGGTGCAAGAAATTTATCTGACGTTCAAAGAAGTTAGCATTAAATACAACAGATAAATGTTTTCAGAAATAAAACATAGAATAAAACACACACACACACACACAGAGAGAGAGAGAGAGAGAGAGAGAGAGAGAGAAGGTAGTATTTGTGTGAGCACTTTATATCTGATATTCGTAAACAGATAAACATTTTAGAACGGCAGAGAAAAATGACAAATAAAATTGAGAACAGTGCAGCACTATATCTGATATTCGTAAAAGTTAGCGGCAAAAAAATATTGATCACAGTTACAGAAAACATGACAAAGAGAGAGAGAGAGAGAGAGAGAGAGAGAGAGAGAGAGAGAGAGAGAGAGAGAGAGAGAGAGAGATTAAAAAAAAGGGAGCAATGTTCTCCAGGCAGAAAAAAAAAAGAAGTTGGAGTAAAAATGGCGACCACGGCTCTTAGGAATGCCTTTGCTCTACGCCACAGAACGAGAGAGAGAGAGAGAGAGAGAGAGAGAGAGAGAGAGAGAGAGAGAGAGAGAGAGAGAAGACATTTGCAGCGTCTTCAAGCAGCAAAGAGAGACGAGAGAGAAGAGAGAAGTCTGGGTAATGCAAATTCCTACGCAGGTATGCAAACAAGATGGTCTGTTGCAGAGCAGAGCAGATCTCCTGTGCGTTAGAACTTGCTTCAGCTGAGCTCTGGGTAGAGTGTACAGGCTCTCTCTCTCTCTCTCTCTCTCTCTCTCTCTCTCTCTCTCTCTCTCTCTCTCTACTGTTATTCACTGGGTCATTAAATAACAAACTCTGTTTGTTATTACTGCTAACTTTTACGGATATGAGATAAGGTGCTTGCACAAATGCTTTCTTCAGCTCTCTCTCTCTCTCTCTCTCTCTCTCTCTCTCTCTCTCTCTCTCTCTCTCTCTCTCTCTCTCTCTCTCGTTCTTTGGAGTAATTTTTATAAATGTTCATTTGTTATTTTTACTGCTAACTTTTACGGACATCAGATGAAGTGCTCGAACAAGTGCTGTCTTCAGAGCTCTCTCTCTCTCTCTCTCTACAAATATATAAACATCTAAATATATATATATATATATACATATATATAAAATGGTTGTTTAGGACAATTTATACAACTACAAAAAGTATCTAAACCTGTGGTTAATGGACTTTATTATAACAGAGAGAGAGAGAGAGAGAGAGAGAGAGAGAGAGAGAGAGAGAGAGAGAGAGAGAGAGAGAGAGAGAGAGATCCCATCTGCGCTACATGGGAACTATTTAGGACAAATCCTTAGTCATGCACTGGCAAAATAAAAAAAAAGTTATTGCAAGTCTCGCAGGCGATCCACCGAGCTGAGAGAGAGAGAGAGAGAGAGAGAGCTATAATGAGGCATCAAAGGTCTTCATTAACGAGAAGGGGGGAGGGGGGACATTGATAGCAGGCAACACGAAGACTGCCATGCGCTCTTACTCAAACACGACTTGTCCTTTTGCCTCTCGTTTCCTTTGGCTTTAAACTCTCTCTCTCTCTCTCTCTCTCTTCTCTCTCTCTCTCTCTCTCTCTCTCTCTCTCTCTCTCTCTCTCATTCTGACATACAGTGCATAAGATACAAATCCTTTCCTCTCTCTCTCTCATTTTGACATAGTGCATAATATACAAATCTCCTCTCTCTCTCTCTCTCTCTCTCTCTCTCTCTCATTTTGACATACAGTGCATAAGATACAAATCTCCTCTCTTTCTCTCTGTCTGTCTCTGTCTTTCTCTCATTTTGACATAATGCATAATATACAAATCTCTCTCTCTCTCTCTCTCTCTCTCTCTCTCTCTCATTTTGACTCTAATATCTCTCTCTCTCTCTCTCTCTCTCTCTCTCATTTTGACATAGTGCATAATATACAAATCTCTCTCTCTCTCTCTCCCTCTTTCTCATTCTCTCTCATTTTGACATAGTGCATAATATACAAATCCCCTCTCTCTCTCTCTCTCTCTCTCTCTCTCTCTCTCTCTCTCTCTCTCTCTCTCTCTCAAATAAACAACCTCGCAAATACATAACTGCTGTCTATAACATTCCCTCTTTCGCGCCTCAGTTTGTTCCACGATATTGATCAAAAGCCTTAAATTAACATTCATTAATCCTAACTTTCAGTTCCCAGGTTCGATTCCTGGACGGGAATACACGAGGGGGCGAGCTCCACTGAAAAATCCTACGTGCCCCTGTTGACCAAAGCGGCGAATTATGCACCTGGACTCGCTTGACTGTAGTAGGTTGCACCGAAAATGAAATGGATTCCAAACGGCGTGGATAAGGGGGCATGGGGCTAGCAACTTCATCCCAAAAAAGCTTTGCTGTGGAGAGCTAAGATTTCTTGGAAAATAATTAGAGGATTTTATTACCAAAGGTCAGCCACGAAGGGCAAAGGGAGACAGCGACGTCTGATAAGGTCTTCGTATGAAGATAGAAAACACGCGAAGTCACAACAACAGACAGTGAAATAAGGAGGAGGAGAAGAAGAAGAGGAAGTAGAAGAGGAGTAGGAGGAGGAGGAGGAGGAGGAAGAGAGAATACAGTGAAATACGGAGGAGAAGAAGAAGAAGAAGAAGAAGAAGAGGAAGTAGAAGAGGAGTAGGAGGAGGAGGAAGAAGAGAATACAGTGAAATACGGAGGAGAAGAAGAAGAAGAAGAAGAAGAAGAAGAGGAAGTAGAAGAGTAGGAGGAGGAGGAGGAAGAGAGAATACAGTGAAATAAGGAGGAGGAGAAGAAGAGGAAGTAGAAGAGGAGTAGGAGGAGGAGGAGGAGGAGGAAGAGAGAATACAGTGAAATACGGAGGAGAAGAAGAAGAAGAAGAGGAAGTAGAAGAGGAGTAGGAGGAGGAGGAAGAGAATACAGTGAAATAAGGAGGAGGAGAAGAAGAGAAGAGAGGAGGAAAGGAGGAGGAGGAGGAGGGGAAGAAGAAGAAGTGAGAAGAAGAAGAAGAAGAAGAAGAGGAGGAGGAGGGAGGAGGAGGAGGAGGAGAGAATACAGTGAAATAAGGAGGAGAAAGAGGAGGAGGAGAAGAAGAAGAAGAAGAAGAATACAAGGAGGAGGAGGAGGAGGAAGAGAATAAGTGAAATAAGGAGAAGAAGAGGAGGAGGAGAAGGAAGAGAGAATACAATGAAGTATGAAGAAGAAGAAAAGGAGGAGGAGGAGGAGGAGAGAATACAATGAAACAAGAAGAAGAAAAGAAGAAGAAGAAGAGAGAGGAGGAGGAGAGAATACAATGAAATAAGAAGAAGAACAAGAAGAAGAGGAGGAGGAAGAGGAGTAAGAAAGAATAAAGGAAATGACGAACAGAAACAACGTAGGAAAAATACCAAACCAAATCTTGAAAAGATAATCCCACGGCCTTCAATTTCTCAGTCACGAAAAGGGTTGAGGAGTTGCTGCTCTCAACCACCTCCCTCACCTTTCCTCACGGTGTGAGGAGGAGGAGGAGGAGGAGGAGGAGGAGGAGGAGGAGGAGGAGGAGGAGGAGGAGGAGGAGGAGGAGGAGGAGGGGATGAAAGAGGAAGAGTGGGAGGAGGTCAAGACTTCTAAGGGCGTCGCCATAAGTCACGGGTGAGGAGTCAGGATTGAAGGATGGCTGCTGGTGGGATCTCGGTCCTGAAGGATAATGGCGAGGAGAGCGTTATAAACTCCATCTGATATCCTACGATCCTACCAGGAGATTGGGGGGTTACTCGCGGGATCGTCTCCTTCGACTTGAATGGGAATGTTTTATGGGGAGAGAGAGAGAGAGAGAGAGAGAGAGAGAGAGAGAGAGAGAGAATACCTTTTGAGAGAATTTGTCAGAGAGAGAGAGAGAGAGAGAGAGAGAGAGAGAGAGAGAGAGAGAGAGAATATCTCTTGGGTGAATTTGTCTGTGTGAGAGTGAGAGAATATCTCTTCTTTGAGAGAATTTTTCTGCGAGAGAGAGAGAGAGAGAGAGAGAGAGAGAGAGAGAGAGAGAGAGAGAGAGAGAGAGAGACTTCTACTGAGTGTTTTTTCGAGAGAAAAAGTAAAAGAGAGAAGTTCCTTTTTCCAGAGAGAGAGAGAGAGAGAGAGAGAGAGAGAGAGAGAGAGAGAGAGAGAGAGAGAGAGAGAGAGCAAAATTGTTTTCTCAAACATCAGACCACTGAAACACATAAAAAGACGTATTATTTCATAGAAAAAAAAAATCAAAATCCCCATAGACGAAATTAAGTAGACTGATAGTTACAAAAATCTTCCAACAATAATGACTGATAAGGAGACAACAGGAATTCCATTTTACATAAGTAATTAATATTCATAAGAAATAACGCTATTTTACATCCATAATTACATAATTATTCATTAGCGAAATTATATTAATTATAGCACAACCTTCTCATTCAGAAGCTATCAAATATATGAAATTTGTAATTAAAAGGATATCTTTCTGCTTCCTATGACCTTCTACCTTTCGAGGTCATTCCCCACTCGACAGCCAAGGTCAATTTCTAGGCTAGATCAGGTATTAAGTTGCCCCTTCCGCCGGCCTTTCCCTGCAAAATACCAGCTCCCGATCCTGACTCTCCCATTTCCAATTTCAGTAAAGGTCAGGATGTCTCGACAAAGCTTCAAGTCCAGCATTAAGTAGGACATCTGTTTTCACATAAATAGCAAAGACAAAAATAACTACATAAATAGTAAAGAGAACAATAACTATATAAACAGCAAAGACAAAAATGACTACATTCCTTTTCGCGTAAATATCAACAGACGCGAAAATAGACGAAGAAAGGATTGCCCGCAAATCTGAAACCCAATCCAGGATATTCCCACGAACGCCGTGACGTCATCGAGAGCCCCGTGGGCGCACTTTACCATTAATATCTGCCAAAAAGGAACCATACCAGTCATCCAGTATAATTTCCGTAATCTCGGTCGCAGTTTCATCTTCACTGATGCCAGGGGGAATGGAGGAAGGGGGATTAGTAATTTCCATTTGTAATCTCCATCTGAGGGGATTACGGGATCGCTGTCGTGCATAGGTCTAAACCTGTCACGGTTGACAAAGAAAAAATGAAAAGAAACGGATGGCTTTCATGAATGCTAGTAAATCATCAACATTACCCTGATGATGATAATAGAGAGATGATGATGATGATAGTGATGATGCAATCCTTTACTCTAATCCGTTTCTAAGCCTTAATAGACGACTCTATTGTTTCATGTTGTTGTTAGAGCTGTAGTAATCCCTTTCTCCTCCTCACGTTCCTCTAGACTCTTTGTCTGATCGGTCTAAATACATCAAACCCTCTTACTATATAACTTCCCTTTGTATATTTCAGGTGAGTTGCCCCACGACGGATATACAGTAATTAAATCTGATTTTGATTGTCTTGCGCTTACAAGGAACTGTTGCTCCGAGTTGCTGCTGAAACTGCTCGCGTTTCTGTCATTAATAAACAGTTCTTTGGTCTGTTCGTCCGAGTTTCTGCTGTTTCTGTTGGGTGTCTGTGCGAGGGAGGTTGGTCAGAGTTGCTATCGTGTCTGTTCGTGTTTCTGTTGCCAATAACAGGAGCTATTGCTCCGAGTTGCTGCTGTATCTGATATTTTTCTGTTTACTCGTACACGGAGTTGTTGCTCAAAGTTGCTGCAGTATCCGTTAATGTGTCAGTTAGTTAGACACTGAGCTATAGCTCTATTGCTCAGAGTTGCTGCTGTGTCTGGTGGTGTTTCTGTTGCTCAGAGTTGCTATTGCTCCAAGTTTCTGGTATCTGTTTTTGTTGCAGTTACTTATACACTGAGCTATTGGTCTATTGCTCCAAGTTGCTGCAGTATCTGTTAGTGTGTCAGTTACTTATACACTGAGATATTGGTCTATTGCTCAAAGTTGCTGCTGTGTTTATGTTATCAATACATGGAGCTATTGCTCTATTGCTCAGAGCTGCTGCTGTGTCTGTTAGTGTTTCTGTTACTAACGCACGGACCTGTTGCTCCATTGCTTCTGTCTGTTGGTGTTTCTGCTGACAATGCACGGAGTTATTGCTCCATTGCTCCGAGTTTCTGCTGAATTTGTGTTTCTGTTACTAATACACGGAGCTATTGCTTCATTGCTCAGAGTTTCTGCTGTGTCTAGTAGTGTTACTGTTACTAACGCACGGACCTGTTGCTCTATTGCTTCTGTCTGTTAGTGTTTCTGCTCACAATGCACGGAGCTATTGCTCCAAGTTGCTGCTGAAACTGTCAAGTGTTTCTGTTGCCGTTACACGGAACTACTGCTCCCAGTTGCTGTTTCTGCCGTGTTTCTGGTCCCAATACCTGGAGCTATTGCTCCCAGTTGCTGTTGCTGCCGTATCTGTGACTAGCACAAGAAACTGTCGCTCCAAAGAAACTGTCGCTCCAAGCTGGAGGAGACGCAGCCCAAAAGACCAACTTCATTCCATTTTATTTATCAGATCTCAACATCGCGAAGAGATTACCCCCTTCCCCCTTCCATCATCCCCCCACCCCCACCAACAGACACTAACACCTCCTTCGTTCCTCCTCCTCCCCCCCAAACCAAAAGAAAAACTCGCAATGAATTATAGGAATTACGACTGAACCTGCGCACGGGAATTGGTGGTTAAGAAGGCATGTGACCTTTAGGCTTGACGGTCTCCTTTTAGGCATCATACGGTCTGTGTGTTGTAAGAAGCATCATACATACTGTGTGTGTATATATATATATATATATATATATATATATATATATATATATATATATATATATATATATACATACACACACACACATACATACACAGATTATGAAGTTAAAAAGACCTACAAAAACGCTATTTAAAAGACCAAACCATATACAATATATCTCGATTTAAAAACTTCAGTACTTCCTTACCACTTGTGAACGACTACAGAAGTCAGCAGATCGAAACATACATGTTTCTGTCAAGTGAATAAGCGTTTTCCTGGGTCCATTTTCACTCGCAAGAACACCGCCAGATGACGGTGAGAGATAATAATAAATATAGAGAGAATATTTTCGAGTATTCTGAAGGTGATTTAAAGGAGAGAATGGGTCGGGCAAAGCAAAGGGAACTTTATACACCCGGATGGGCGTAGGGTTGAACCATGCTCAAAGGGAAGGAAAAACTGGCCTAATGCACACGTCTTAAGGCTCAAGGTTAACCAATCTCCTACTTCCACCACCCTGGGTGGGTGGGTGGGTGGGTGGGTGGTTGCTTTTCCCCCTCCCCCTTCCCCCCTTCATCCCCCACCCCCTCTGCTCTTAAATAAGAGAACTCGCGACGAAGGCAAGGAACACGTTGAAGGAGGTTGTGTTCTTGGCGATTCTGGTCAGTTCTCTCAATAGAGGAAATGTTGTCGCCGGTGTTTAAGCTGGCCTTATGCCAGCACTTTCTGATGATGTTCGTTTTGAAGTGCCATTCCAAATTCTGGAATCCTCTTGTTGGTTCCGTTTTCCCCTCGCTTCTATAGTCGTCATTATTTTTTTTTTTAAAGAATCGTATTCTGTCGCTTTCTCTAGTATTATGCTCCAAAATTTAGTTTTCTGTAAAAGAAAACTTTGTCTGTCTGTCTGTACTTTTTCTGTCCGCCCTCAGATCCTAAAAACTCCTGAGGCTAGGAGGCTGCAAATAGGTATGTTGATCATCCACCTTCCAATCATCAAACATACCAAATTGCAGCCCTCTAGTCTCGGTAGTTTTCATTTCATTTAAGGTTGAATTAGCCATAAACGTGCTTCTGGCAACGATATAGGATAGGCCACCACCTGGCCGTGGTTGAAGTTTTGTGGGCAGCGGCTCATGCAGCATTATACCGAGACCACCGAAAGACAGATCTATTTTCGGTTGCCTTGATTATTCGCTGTAGCAGCTGTACAGAAAACTCGGTTGCGCATTTTTTACTTGTTTATTACTCCAGTTAAGAGAATTATGGGTTGTATCGTCCCATCGCCCCACTGATAAACAAGATTTATCAAGCAAGTTTCTAAGGCGAAGAATGTTAACATTTAAAGAAAACTAAACATAAAGCCTGAGGCAAGGGAAATACGAGAAACTACAGATTAAAATAACAAACAGAGATGAAAAAATAAAACAATATTTTTGGCAATTATCAATAAAATCACACACAATTATTTGTCCGTTGCAAAGCTAAACTTTGACTACTTCCTAAGTATATCAAACCAGGTATAAATCCTTAGATATCATTATGCCTGTGAAACAGATCTCTCTCTCTCTCTCTCTCTCTCTCTCTCTCTCTCTCTCTCTCTCTCTCTCTTTCTCTCTCTCCAGCCTTATCGTAGGTGTCAAGTTCAACGTCTGGGTGGACAACTTTCCCACACTTATTAGAAGCTCACCTTGAGGGGACTCAGGTCCGGACATTGCCATTCCCAGGTAGAAGAGGAGAATGGCAGTGGGCCAACTACCGAAAATCTACGGGATCGAACCGTAACCTTTCGAGAGAGAGAGAGAGAGAGAGAGAGAGAGAGAGAGAGAGAGAGAGAGAGAGAGAGAGAGAGAGAGAGAGAGAGAGAGAGAGAGATTCGAACAAAGTTCTTCAGAGAGAGAGAGAGAGAGATAATGAATTCGACCAAAGTTCTTCAGAAACATGACAGAGAGAGATAGAGAGAGAGAGAGAGAGAGGGAAAGAGAATTCGACCAAAGTTCTTCAGAGAGAGAGAGAGAGAGAGAGAGAGAGAGAGAGAGAGAGAGAGAGAGAGAGAGAGAGAGAGAGAGAGAGAGAGAGAGAGAATTCGACCAAAGTTCTTCAGAAACATGACAGAGAGAGAATTCGACCAAAGTTCTTCAGAAAGATGAGAGAGAGAGAGAGAGAGAGAGAGAGAGAGATGAGAGAGAGAGAGAGAGAGAGAGAGAGAGAGAGAGAGAGAATTGACCAAAGTTCTTCAGAGACATGACAGAGAGAGAAGGAAAGAGAATTGACCAAAGTTCTTCAGAAAGATGAGAGAGAGAGAGAGAGAGAGAGAGAGAGAGAGAGAGAGAGAGAGAGAGAGAGAGAGAGAGAGAGAGAGAGAGAGAGAATTCGACCAAAGTTCTTCAGAAACATGACAGAGAGAGAAGGAAAGAGAATTCGACCAAAGTTCTTCAGAAAGATGAGAGAGAGAGAGAGAGAGAGAGAGAGAGAGAGAGAGAGAGAGAGAGAGAGAGAGAGAGAGAGACCAAAGAGAAATTCGACCAAAGTTCTTCAGAAACATGACAGAGAGAGAGAGAGAGAGAGAGAGAGAAGAGAGAGAGAGAGAGAGAGAGAGAGAGAGAGAGAGAGAATTCGACCAAAGTTCTTCAGAAACATGACGAGAGAGAGAGAGAGAGAGAGAGAGAGAGAGAGAGAGAGAGAGAGAGAGAGAGAATTCAACCAGAGTTCTTCGGAAAGATGACTGGCAAAACGTGTATTCATTTTCTCAGTATGAAAAATACGCTCGTAAAAATGGCCGTGATATCAAGTGTAAAATGTCTCAACATATAATAACTTGAATACATAATAAGGTATGAAATCTCTCTCTCTCTCTCTCTCTCTCTCTCTCTCTCTCTCTCTCTCTCTCTCTCTCTGTCAGTTCGTCTCTTCCTTTTATTGCTTAGCAATCGACTCGACAATTCATGCAAGAGGCAGAACAAGAATCCAAGGACAACAAGATATTCTTGGCCAGACATCAGTATAAAAGGAATATTCTGATATATATATATATATATATATATATATATATATATATATATATATATATATATATATATATATATATATATATATATATATATAAAATTTCTACACAAATTTTCCCTATCAGACAGGGGTGGCTTAGAAGGTGTTACCTAACCTTTGTGGCTTTCAGCCAGGAAGAATGGGATGACGTTGCTAGCTCAATCCCTATTCATGGGTGTTCAAGGGGTTATGTGGCAAGCTACCTACAGCTTTCCTTGGTGGTCACCCATATATATATATATATATATATATATATATATATATAAATATAAACATCAATATACTTTCTGCTCATACACCCATGTCTTCAACTAACTGCCGTTTCTCCAATGTACATACCCTGACATAGCCTGTCTATAACTTAAAATTCTCCAGACCTCCAAACCACGATGATGGCCTTCAAAAATATAAAAATAAATATATAAAGAAAGAAAGAAAGAAAGACGCAAACTCCTCTGATCATCTACAATGGACGACCTTCAGACAGAGTTCAAGTGTTTTCTCAAAAATACCAAAACAAAAGACCCGAGCGAGCCACTTCGAGAATTCGTACAATACAGTTACTCGATGAATGACCCTGATGGCTATCTCGTATTGTAGGGAGGGGAGGTGAGGAGTGAGGAGTGAAGAGGAGGAGGAGGAGGAGGCAAACAGTAACGGGGAATTAAGGAAGGTAGTCCTTTAACTTGTTTTTGTACAAGATTCGATGCATTTTGTGCTAACCTTTTAATATATTCAGGTGTGACTATGTGCGTGTGAATATGTGTGTGTACGTGTATGTGTATATGTGTGTATTTGTGATTGCTGCTGTTGTCTATTTCAAGCTCATATTAATGTGTTGATGAGACATACATGCATACATATTTTAATATATATATATATATATATATATATATATATATATATATATATATATATATATATATATATATACATATATATATATATATATATATATATATATAACCTTCTTCTTAAGACTATCAATGTAGCGTGACGCATGAATGGAACCCATCACTCGTTAACAATCACGAACAACACGCGCAGGAGGGCGCACTTTTGTCGCGCAGTTGTTCAATAATTGAAAGCAATGAAGTACTGTCACCTCTCCACTCTCCTCTCTCGCTTCATCTCTTCATCACGGAGGAGGAGGAGGAGGAGGAGGAGGAGGAGGAGGAGGAGGAAAGCATGTGCTTCCTTGCTTGCAGGAACAACAAAAGGACAAAGCAGAATCTCCTTTCGCAAAGGGTCCTTCCAGAAGGATTCTTCCCAGAGGATACTTCACAAGAAGTCAGGGCAAGGGCAGGAGGAAGGCCAAAGTCGAAATGAATGTGTTTTGTGTGAAGGCAAATGGGTCTGACCAATACATTCATTCTTCTTCTTGCTTTGCTCAGCTTCATGATGACCACCAGGTGGTAATGGTCTTGTCCAATACTTTCTACTCCTATTGTACACATTCTCTCTCTCTCTCTCTCTCTCTCTCTCTCTCTCTCTCTCTCTCTCTCTCTCTCTCTCTCTCAGTGCATTCCATCGCATTTAACAAAGCTTCTGAGTCAGACATAAGGCTCTTCGTTAATCTTCCCCTTCCCCCCTTCTTAAACCTTCCCCTTCCCCTCCCCGTCCCCTTCCCCCTTCCTTTCTAAGCCCCTACCCTTCCCCCGCCACCTCTCTCCGTTGATTCGCATGCTAATTCTTGTTGAGAGGATAATCACCTAATTACGATTACCATTCACTAAAGGCTGTGGAAGATTTGGGGAGGTGGGGAGGGAAGAGAGAGGGGAAGGTGGAGGAGGGGATGTTGATGGGAGGGGGAGAAGGGGAGAGGAAGGACTCGTGAGAGATGCTTTTGCATCTGTGAACAGTTCATGATAATGTCATTTTGATTTATCCACGTACAATAGTTTTTAATTCAATATATATATATATATATATATATATATATATATATATATATATATATATATATATATATATATATATAAAACAGGTGTAGACATACAAACATATGTATTCTACTACCGCTATACCCATACAGCTGCCCATCACCTGTCGTTAACATTAATAAAGAATTTGTTTTAATAATCTCTTAAATTCAAACACTGAAGAATTTTTGAAAATAAATAAATCAAAATGGAAAAAAAAAACGCAAGCCTACGAACAGACGCTTCAATCTCAACGCATAATGATTTCTTCCTCATGGAAAAGACTCTGATAAAAGACCAAGGAAGACTAATAAAAGCCCCAGATAGACTCTCTAATAAAAGCCTCAGGAAGACTCAAATAAAAGACTTAGGAAGACTCTCTAATAAAAGCCTCAGGAAGACTCAAATAAAAGACTCAGGAAGACTCTCTAATAAAAGCCCCAGACAGACTCTAATAAAAGCCTCAGGAAGACTCAAATAAAAGACTCAGGAAGGCTCTCTAATAAAAGCCTCAGGAAGACTCTCAAATAAAAGACTCAGGAAGACTCTCGAATAAAAGACTCAGGAAGACTAAAATAACAGATTCAAGAAGACTAGAAAACACTATGGAAGACTCTAATGAAAGCCTGATGAAGACTCGAATAAAAGCCTCAGGAAGACTAATAAAACACTCTGGAAAGACTAATGAAAGCTTCAGGAAGACCCTAATAAAAGGCCTCAGAAAGACTCTAATAAAAGATTCAAAGACTCTGACAAAAGACTCACGAAGGCTTAATAGAAGCCTCAGAAAGATTCTCTAATAAAACTCATGAAGACTTAATAAAAGCCTCAGAAAGACTTTCTAATAAAAGACTCGTGAAGACTTAATAAAAGCCTCAGAAAGACTCTCCAAAAAAAAAATCAGAAAGACCCTATTAAAAGCCTCATGAAGACGTAATAAAAGTCTAAGAAAAGACTCTCTACTAAAAGACTCCTGAAGACTTAATAAAAGACTCAGAAAGACTATCTAATAAAATACTTACGAAGACTTAATAAAAGCCTCAAAAAGACTCTAATAAAAGACTCATGAAGACTTAATGAAAGCCTCAGAAAGACTTTATAATAATAGTCTCCTGAAGACTTAACAAAAGACTCAAAAAGACTAATAAAAGCCTCAGGAAGACCCTAATAAAAGCCTCAGAAAAGACTCTAATAAAAGACTCAGAAAGACTCTGACAAAAGACTCATGAAGACTTAATAAAAGCCCCAGAAAGACTCTCTAATAAAAGCCTCAGACAATAACAACAGAGTCTCCTTGCAAATTGAGCTTGGACTCATTACCTGGGCTAATGACTTCTCAGTATGATGCATCGGCGGCTCGCTTCTTATCCATTAGGATTAAGCCTCAAAATCCTTAAGGACTCTGTCCCTTGATCCATCAGGATTAATCCTTCGTCGCGTCCGAGAATCCCGTCGTCAGCGACGCCCCCCCGGGGGGCGGGGGGGGGGCCGGATAGAATGAGACCAGTTTACCGGATTTACGGCGATTGAATTCGTGAATTCTTTCCTGTTGGAGTTGCTTGGATATTTATAGTATCTATAAAACTATTCATGGTGCCTATAATTTACCTATAAATACTTATAGTATCTATAATTTACATATGAATATTTATAGTATCTATAATTTATCTAAGAATATTTATAGTATTTATAATTTACATATGAATATTTATAGTATCTATAATTTATCTAAGAATATTTATAGTATTTATAATTTATATATGAATATTTATAGTATTTATAATCTATGTATGACTATTTATAGAATCTATAACACTATTTATAGTGTCTATAATTTATCTATGAATATTTATAACACCTATAATTTATATATGAATATTTATAGTATCTATAATTTATCTAAGAATATTTATAGTATTTATAATTTACATATGAATAATTATAGTATCTATAATCTATGTATGACTATTTATAGAATCTATAATTCATCTATGAATATTTATAGTATCTACAATTTATCTATGAATATTTATAGTATCTATAATTTATCTATGACAAACACAACAACAATGAAGTTACCAACAACAATTACAACAAAAAACAACAATTACAACAAAAACAAAGAAGAAGAAGAACAACAACAAAAAGATACGTAACAAAACTCTTACAACCATACAGTCAAACACAACAACAATGAAGTTCACAACAACAAAACAACAACAAAGGAGAATAACGACAACGCCATAAAATCGGTAAAGATGTCCGAATAAATGAACCCACCGCAGGACAGAAAATCAAGTCATCATCATCTTCCAAGGAAGGCGGGAAGCGATTCGTGAGTCATTATCGATAACAAGGCAAATAACATCCAAAAAATCACCGTAATGAAGAAGAAGAAGAAGAAGAAGAAGAAGAAGAAGAAGAAGAAGGAGGAGGAGGAGGAGGAGGAGGAGGAGGAGGAGGAGGAGGAGGAGGAGAAGATGATGAATAGAGGAGAATAAGAAGAAGAAAATGAAGAGGAGTATGATGAAGAAGAAGAAGAAAAAGAAGAAGAAGAAGAAGAAGAAGAAGAAGAAGAAACTTAATCAACTGTCATCAACGACTCCACGAACGGATGTCATGAGTGGGGAGATAGAGAGAGAGAGAGAGAGAGAGAGAGAGAGAGAGAGAGAGAGAGAGAGAGAGAGACACATGAGAAAATGATGAGGCAAATCGAGCTCCGACCACCCACACCTTGGAGTGGGAACTGTGGGGGAAAGTGGGGGGAGTGGGAGGAGGAGTGGGGGTGGGAAGGAGAGGTGGGGAGGGGGCGAATCACGGTGGACGAAGAGTCACAGGATACACTGGATAGAGATTTACAACATGCAAAAAAAAAAAAAAACCTGAAAAAAAATAAAAAAAACTCCTTGGCCATCAAAGGTCCCACGGAAGACAGAGACCAGGTATGCACTCTCTATCCTTGAAGAAAACTCCGTCGTCGCTTCGCTGCAGAGACGCAGAGACAAACACGACCGTAAATCAAAGGCCAGAGAGACGTTTGTTGTCGTCGCCGAAGACGACCAGAGTCCTTTAATGTCAAAGGATTGTGGCAAGGTCCTCGGAGTATATTTAAAGGACCTTGGATTGTGGCTGCTGGTCTCGTGATCTGCGTCAAGTAAAAGTCTGGTGTGCTCGCTTGGGATGAGAGAAAGCGATGCTGAGATGGAGAGAGGTAGAGAGGCGAAGGAATAAGTGGTAAATGGAAGAAGAAAATAATAATACAATCTCCATTAATGGGGAGAGGGAATCATCAAGGTTATTGGATGCTGGTATCGTGATCTGCGATGCCTGGATAAAAGAGGTTGAGTGAGAGAGAGACAAAGAGTTGAAGGAATGAGTGGTAATTGGAAGAATACTCAATTAAATAAGAGGTAACTGGAAGAAATCTCATTTAAATAAGTGGTATTTGGAAAAAAAATCTCACCTAGATAAGTGGTAATTGCAAAAAATCTCACTTAAATAAGTGGTAACTGGAATAATCTCCCTTAAATAAGTGGTAGTTGGAAGAAAACTCACTTAAATAAGTGGTAGTTGGAAGAAAACTCACTTATATAAGTGGTAATTGGAAGAAATCTCACTTAAATAAGTGGTAACTGGAAGAAATCTCACCTGAATAAGAGGTAACTGCAAAATTCTCACTTAAATAAGTGGTAATTGCAAAAACTCTCACTTAAATAAGTGATAACTGGACAAACCTCGCTTAAATAAGTGACAACTGGAAGAAAATCACTTGATTGGTAATTGGAAGAAATCTCACTCAGTAATAAAAAAAACAATACAATCTCCAATGATGGGGGAGAGATAACGAGATGAAGGAATGAGTGGTAAGAAACCTCATTAAAGAATAAAAATTAAAATAAAAAAATAATGATAATATCCTTAAGGCACGAGCTGATATTTCTAAATGTCGACAGAGGACATCCCTCTAAATGACCCAGGAAATAAGGTGGAATGTTGACAACAGTTCATAAAAGATATCTCAGGTTAAATAGTAAAAATGAAAAAATAATAAAAAATAATACAAATGAAAATAATAAAAAATAATATAAAAATAATAAAAAATACACTCATGCATATGGAATTTAAACTTTAACATCGTAAATAATGTTTTCCGGTGGAAATTGAAACGGAGAACCTATAGCTATGGGACAACTTTGCACATAGGCTATACCAAGCAAAATCTTACGGAAAGATGAAAATATAAAAAAAAAAAAAATCAAAATTTTTTAGCAAAAATCTAAAACCACACTCTAAAACCAAATTTACAGAGAATCTAAGGTTTTCTAAAAAAAAAAAATTAAAACGTTACTCTTAAAAATATAAATTTTACACGAAAATCAGGAATTTCAAAAAGAGCTTAAAATCTTTTATACGGGAAATATAGAAGTTTCCTTAAATTAAAAAAATAATTAAAACTTTTACACAGGAAATATAGAAGTTTCATTAAATTAAAAAAAACTAAAACTTTTAAACAGGAAATATAAAAGTTTCCTTAAATAAAAAATTAAACTTTTACACAGAATATATAAATTGAAAAAAAATTTGAACTTTTACACAGGAAATATAAAAGTTTCCTTAAATGAAAAAAAATTAAACTTTTACACCAAACTTTCAGTGAGAAAATATGAAAATTTCCTTATATTCAAACAATTTCACACTTTTACACAGGAAATACAAAAGTTTCCTTAAATTCGAAAGATTTCAAAGTTTTACGCAGGAAATATAAAAGTTTCCTTAAATTAAAAAATTTCAAACTTTTACACAGAAAATAAGAAAATTTTCTTAAATTGAAAAAATTTCAAACGTTTACACAGAAAATGTGTACATTTCCTTAAATTCAAACAATTTCACACTTTTACACAGAAAATATAAAAGTTTCTTTAAATTAGAAAAAAATTTCAAACTTTTACACAGGAAATATAAAAGTTTCCTTACATTCGAAAGATTCCAAAGTTTCACGCAGGAAATCTATACTTTGGAGCATAAAATCACGAGGAAATACCTGAGCAACCTCTTCAAGGCTACACCAGAGCACAGCTAATGAATGTCCCCTTGAACAAGAATGCTGAACACGCACAAAAAATCACTTAAAAGGAAAATAAGAGAGAAAAAAGCCGAGTAATTTCAAACATGAGGAAACTCTTGAAGGCGCGCGCATCTCTCTCTCTCTCTCTCTCTCTCTCTCTCTCTCTCTCTCTCTCTCTCTCTCTCTCTTGTGACAGAAAGAAACTGTGAAATTATACTGATCACAGAGTAACAAGTAATGGGACTGTAACGGGAAATTACTCTCCTCTCTCTCTCTCTCTCTCTCTCTCTCTCTCTCTCTCTCTTCACTGCTAAACGCACAGGATAACGATTGGGGACTGTTTGAATGAGAAAGACTTTGTATAAATGAGAATTAAATAAAATTAGAGTGTAATCGTAAGAATATTATTATTATTATTATTATTATTATTATTATTATTATTATTATTATTATTATTATTATTATGAGACATACCAAAAGAAAGACCATAAAATAATACACACAAAAAAAGAGTGAAATATTAAAAATGAACTATAAAAAAAATTAAACCTGCAAAGTCAGAACTAAAATGTCCAAGAAATTATGACAGCACTTTAAACCGATCAATAGATGAACTAATAATGAAAATAGTTTAGATTCACTTTTTTTTTCCCTAAGTGCAAAGGCCGCTGGGATGGGCAACACATCGCCTTTAACTACCCGAGGCCAGATAAAGGAAATAAAAAAAAAAAAAAGAGGGAGAAAGAATGAGTCGCAAATCCATTATTAACAGGAAAAAGAGCAGAGACAATGTCAGCTCCGTTATTAACTGGGGAAAGTGTGTTTCTCAGCCCCGTTCTTACCGGGAAAAAGAGCAGGTATCGAGTACCTTATTAACGGGGGAAAAAGGGCAGGTCCCAACTACCTTATTGACGGGCAAAAGAGCAGGTGGCACCTAAATTATTAACAGGAAACAGAGCAACTTCCGACTGAATTATTAACGGGGAAAAGAGCAACTTCCGACTACAATATTAACGGGAAAAAGAGCAACTTCCGACTAAATTCTTGGCAGGAAAAAGAGCAACTTGCGACTAAATTATTAACGGGAAAAAGAGCAACTTCCGACTATATTATTGACAGGAAAAAGAGCAACTTCCGACTAAATTCTTGGCAGGAAAAAGAGCAACTTCCGACTAAATTCTTGGCAGGAAAAAGAGCAACTTCCGACTAAATTTTTAACAGGAAAAAGAGCAGGTCTCAACTGCCATTATTAACAGCGAAAAGGGAGGGTCTCAAACTAATTGTTAACGGGAAAAAGAGCATGTCTCAAGTACCCTATTAACAGGAAAAAGAGCATACATAAACTAAATAATTAACATGAAAAAGAGCAGGTCTCAGCTGCCATTATTAACAGGGAAAAAAGCGGGTCTCAAACTCATTATTAACGGGAAAAAGAGCATGTCTCAAGTACCCTATTAACAGGAAAAGGAGCGTACATAAACTACGTTATTAACAGGTAAAAAGAGTGGGTCTCAATATCATTATTAACGGGAAAAAGAGGTCTCAACTCCATTATCAACCGGAAAAAGAGCGGGTCTCGAGAACATTACTAACGGGGACAGAGAAGGTCTCAAGTTTCCTTATTAACGGGGAAAAGAAAATGTCTCAAGTACCTTATTAACGGCTAAAGAGGTCTCAATTACATTATTAACGGGAAAAAGAGCAGAGCTCAACTACATATTAATGGGAAAAAGAGCGGTCCTCAACCCCATTATCAACAGGAAAAAGAGCGGTTCTCAACCCAATTATTAACAGGAAAAAGAGCGGTCCTCAACCCCATTATCAACAGGAAAAAGAGCGGTTCTCAACCCAATTATTTACAGGAAAAAGAGCGGTCCTCAACCCCATTATCAACAGGAAAAAGAGCGGTTCTCAACCCAATTATTAACAGGAAAAAGAGTGGTCCTCAACCCCATTATTAACAGGAAAAAGAGCGGTCCTCAACCCCATTATTAACAGGAAAAAGAGCGGTTCTCAACCCCATTATTAACAGGAAAAAGAGCGGATTAAAGGAAAGAACGGTTCTCAACCCCATTATTAACAGGAAAAAGAGCGGTCCTCAACCCCATTATTAACAGGAAAAAGAGCGGTCCTCAACCCCATTATTAACAGGAAAAAGAGCGGTCCTCAACCCCATTATTAACAGGAAAAAGAGCGGGTCTCAGCTTTATAATTAACTGGAAAAAGAGCGAGTCTCAACCAAATCATCAACGGGAAAAAGAGTGGGTCTCAACCCCATTATTAACGGGAAAAAGAGCGAATCTTAACTCCATAATTAACAGGGGAAAAAAAGAGCGCGGATCAAATAAATTATCAACTGGAAAAAGAGCGGTTCCTAACCCCGTTATCAACGGGGAAAATAAACTGAGAATCAGCTCCATTCCCAACGGGGGAAAAAAATGAGTGGAAAAATAAACGTCTCAGTTACATTATCAACGGTCCAGAAACTCGGGAAAGAAAACGAATAGGTCGCGAGGCCATTATTAACCGAGAAAACGTAATATCTCGCCTCACATGATCTCCTGTATAATTAACCAACGTTACCAGCCTCCTGCTGCATTCCTCCAGTTCATAATTCAGGAGATTTTATGTAATTCAGGAGATTTTATGGAGCAAGCCCCGTGTCTCGAGAGCCTTCCACGCCGGGCGATATCAGAAGGTCGCCTTTACCGGAATGAATTTTTACGTCGAGGTGAATATTCGTTTTAGGATCTCGTTGTAGTCGGTAATCTCTATAATCTACAACAACAATAACAACAACAATAGATGCAACAACAACGGGGATGATCAACAGCAACGGGGATGATAATTTGATGGGCTATAAGTGAATCGTCAAGATTACAAAAGTACTGATATCACGATAGTAATAAGAAAAAGAATATACATATATATATATATATATATTATATATATATATATATATATATATATATATATATATATATATATATATACACATACATACGTAAATATGTATTATATATACATACATACATACACACACATATATATAATATATATCTAAATATATCTCTATCTATATGTATATCTATATATATATATATATATATATATATATATATATATATATATATATATATATATATATATATATATATATATATATAAAGGCTTTTTTCAATCATCGGGTTTAATATCATTACCTATCGTCCTAAGCCACAGGTCGGTTTAAAAGCCATGATCATCTTACCCCATCAGCCTTCCTTTCAATACGTACATAAATACATCCATCCATAAATACATACACACATACATCCATCCATACATACATACATACATCACCTTAAAAGGACGAACTTCATTCAGCCATCGCATCTTTTAGGTCGTTAAACTTTGGAGAATGCAAAGTTCCGGAATTCACTTTGATGTGACTTCCCACTCTATCTGGAATAGAGAGAGAGAGAGAGAGAGAGAGAGAGAGAGAGAGAGAGAGAGAGTTCCGAAATTCACACTGAATGTGATTCTTCTTCCCTCATCTGCAATCGAGAGAGAGAGAGAGAGAGAGAGAGAGAGAGAGAGAGAGAGAGAGAGAGAGAGAGAGATTTCCTTTCCCCGCCCCTCCCCTTTCCAATGACGCAAGTGGGTCAACGCCTCTACAAAGCCTTCGCCAGGGTGTGTGCGTGTGTGTGTGTGTGTGCGTGTGTGTGTGTTTGCCCAACGCCGACTGCAAGAGACTTCAATGCAATGGGCGTACTTAACCGCTAGTGTCCAAAAAGCGACGATGACGTCGGTACGCCCACCTTCGTCAATCAACTTACATAATATCGCAAGTCACTCCTCCAACGGTGGGTGCCCTAGACGTGGCTGGTGCATCCGTAGGGGTACTTGGGGGGTATGGGGACATGCTTAGAAGGGGGGGGAAGGGGAGGGCGTCAGGGCTCTGCCGGTGCTTTGTGTAAAGGGCGGAGGATGCTGAAAAGCCGCCGAAGAAGGGAGAGACGAACCTCGAATGAAAAAAAGGAAATTGAGGAGGGTGGAGCACGTTACGTTGATTGAATGAAATAGGTGAAAACAACAGGTGGGGGCTGGAAAAAGTTCCATTTGCAGACTTTGCACTCTAATTGCATTTTACACAGCGTGGTTTTCCCGTGTAATTCCTATTTTGCAGACTTCGTTCTCAATACTAACAACATTAAAGTCCCTTTACACGGCAGTTTTTGCAAGTATTCCCGATTTTGTACAGTTAGTCTCCACATTAATCTCAAAAATGAGGACTAATATCCGTGTCCTCAAAATTTTTTTTTTACATAATAAACTGCCTTTTTATTCAAACCACTTTTCCACATAAATATTTTCCGAATTATTCTCAGTTTACGTAATTTCATTTCCTAATCTATATCGGCATTATCTAAAATAATTTCCATTAAGTTTAATCTCTTTTCAATTTTCATCTCATCTTCTGCAATTTTTCTCTTATTAAACTCATTTTCTACAATTCTGACCTATTAAAGTTTATTTTATACAATCTACAATCCTATTTATTTCCTAATGTCATTCACTTCCCTAGTCTTTTGCTAGTTATGAATCAAGTAAATGGGGATGAAAAAATAAAAGATGCATAAAATACTAATTGCTCCTCAGGATCCTTGAAGGATGTATCTCCACGAGGATTAGCTCCACCTCCGGGTTCTGAGGATCAGCTCCACTTTCCTCATTTGAGGATCTGTACACCTCCCGGTTCTGGGAATTGGCTCCACCTCCAGTTACTGAGGTCCAGATCTCACTACCAGTTCTGAAGACCGGTTTCACTTCCCGGTTCTGAGGATCGGCTCCACGCTCCAATACTGAAGATTAGCTCCAGCACCGAGTTCCGGAATTCAGCTCCGCTTCCCCAGTTATAAGGATAGTGAGGATCAAGCTCCACCTCCAGGTTCTGAAGATCAGCTTTATATCCCATTTATGAGGAACAGCTCCACGTTCCAATACTGTAGCTCCAGCCCCAGGTTCTGAAGACCAGCTCCACTACCCATTTATAAGGATACTAAGGATCAGCTCCACCTTCAGATTATGAAGACCAGCTCCACATCCTAGTCATGAAGATCAGCAACGCCTCCTGATACTGAGGATCAGCTCCAGCTCCATGTCCCGAAGACCAGCTCCACCACCTCCAGGCTCCAACTTCCTACGTAGAACTTGTGGCCCAAATGAATGGAAAGAGAAATCTAACGAAGCCTTGGCATGATTCATTTCCTCTCAATTATTCATTCTTGCATGGTTTCAGAATTAGTCAAACTATTCTTTCATAGTAAAACGTGTGTATGGATATATGTATACATATGTTTACGAAAGTAAGTATAGACACAAATATACATACATACATACATACATATATCATATATATATATATATATATATATATATATATATATATATATATATATATATATATATATATATATATATATATATGCATACATATATATATCTACATACATGTATGAGTGCATGAATGTACATACATTATACATATATATATATTATATACATAGGAACAGACACATACATATATTATATATATATATATATATATATATATAATATATATATATATATATATATATATATATATATATATATATATATATATATATATATATATATATATATATATATGTGTGTGTGTTTGGCAATCAATCAGTCAAAGCATCGAGACATACAATTCAACGAACGATAAATAAACCCCAAAAAAACACATAAAATATAACGAACTAGAAAATAGGAAAAGAAACACCTCTAAAAAAAAAACACATAAAAAAGTCCATTAGAAATTATACAAACAGAAGACAGATATCTTCTAATTAACACCACTCTCATACCTTCACCTCCAAGTGACGACTACACAAACACACACATACACACACATACACACACAGGGGCGAATCCCTCAATTAGACAGAAGGGTCTTCGTCATAGATAATTGGTCTGGGTTCGTCTCATCAAAGAAAAATGAACAGGAAAAAGTGCGTTTGCTTCTCGCCAAACAACAGCTGCTTGATTTATGCGCTTGCAAACACAGGGGAGACGCAACTGACGAAGGGAAATATATAAAAATATATATATAAAAAGTCTGGACAGGAATCAAGGCCATCTGATGGATCCTGGAATTTTAGGATGTCAAGCCAAGGACTGGGGCGCTTTCGGCCATTTATTATTTAAGGCTGTGAAAAGAGAAAGTTGAAAGTTGGAGTGGCTGGACAGTAAGTTAAAGAGATCCAGATAATATAAAGGAAATGAAGTACATGGATCTGCAGGTGGAGCTAAGAAGTAATAGTTGGATAAGTTGGACAGCAAAATTGAAGAAAGGAAGGCCTTCTAATAGAGACTCAATGTGACGTACCCGTTTCTGTTGTTCTAGATTAAGCCCTAGCTCATAATAGGTACCTATAAGGCCTAGAAGTGGATATAATGATATGTAGACTTAAAAGAGGCTTTGTCTGGATCTCTGGACCAGGACCTCGTCTTTGGAGAAATGATTTCTTTGGAGACAATGAAATATTAAACCAGAGAA
>NC_089777.1:22384036-22426536 GCF_040412425.1 Macrobrachium rosenbergii | reverse complement strand
AATGAATTTCTGTTTACCAAATGATGGCAAACGAATCTGTCGAATTCCTGTTTATCAAATGATGCAACAAGTCTTAATGATTTTCTGTCAATGATGGAAAACGAATCTGACGAATTTCTGTTTATGAAGTGATGGAAAAAGATCTTAATGATTATCTGTAAATGATGGAAAACGATCTTAACGATTTTCTGTTTGTTAAATGATGATGGCAAACGAATCTGACGAATTTCTGTTTATTAAGTGATGGCAAAAGAACTTGGCGAATTTCTGTTTATTAAGTGTTGGACAACGAACTTAACGAAATTCTGTTTATCGAATGATGGAAAACGACCTTAACGAATTTCTGTTTATCGAATGATGGAAAACGACCTTAACGAATTTCTGTTTATTAAATGATGGAAAACGAACTTGATGAAGTTCTGTTTATTAAGTGATGGCAAAAGAGCTTAACGAATTTCTGTTTATTAAATAATGGCAAAAGAACTTAACGAATTTCTGTTTATTAAATGATGGCAAAAGAGCTTAACGAATTTCTGTTCATTAAATGATGGCAAAAGGGCTTAACGAATTTCTGTTAATTAATGATGGAAAACGAACTTAACCTATTTGTGTTGATCAAATGATGAAAAATATACCCTTTTAAAAAGGAATAAGTTAAATTACACAAAATATATGTTAATTTCTTCTCATCAACATGGAAAAGTACAACATTCTAACTAGTCAGCACTCAGGAATCTCTTAACTCAGTCAAAACAAAAACAAATTCCTAGATTCGTATCCGAATACGGATCCTTATCAAAATCGAACCGAGTATTCCTTGGTTCAAAGCCCAACCCTACAAAAATTTAACTCAAATCTGCCCGTAACTTCCTGAGATATCTTGTGAACAGACAAACACGGGTGAACGCATAGCCTCCTTCTAACATTGCTGATCGATGTGATATTGTCGGTGCAATCTTAAAATGTCTTTAATTCGTTCTTTTACAATTTCACATACTGGGAAAATACACACATACACACCCGCACAAACAAAGTATTTCCTAAGGGTCAATTATTGATGACTTCTAAACAGGACAGATTTTTAACGATTTTACTGGGCAGAGTTTATGCAATGGAACAATCTTTCTTCTATTCTCGAGAATGGAACGATCTTTCTTCTGTTCTCGAGAATGGAACGATCTTTCTTCTATTCTCGAGAATAGAACGATCTTTCTTCTATTCTCGAGAATGGAACGATCTTTCTTCTATTCTCGAGAATGGAACGATCTTTCTTCTGTTCTCGAGAATGGAACGATCTTTCTTCTATTCTCGAGAATGGAACGATCTTTCTTCTGTTCTTCTTCCATTCTCGAGAATGGAACGATCTTTCTTCTATTCTCGAGAATGGAACGATCTTTCTTCTATTGAGAATGGAACGATCTTTCTTCTGTTCTCGAGAATGGAATTCTCGAGAATGGAACGATCTTTCTTCTATTCTCGAGAATGGAACGACAATCTTTCTTCTGTTCTCGAGAATAGAACGACCTTTCTTCTGTTCTCGAGAATGGAACGACCTTTCTTCTGTTCTCGAGAATGGAACGATCTTTCTTCTGTTCTCGAGAATGGAACGATCTTTCTTCTGTTCTCGAGAATTCTTCTGTTCTCGAGAACAGAACGATCTTTCTTCTGTTTTCGAGAATGGAACGATCTTTCTTCTGTTCTCGAGAATGGAACGATCTTTCTTCTATTCTCGAGAATAGAACGATCTTTCTTCTGTTCTCGAGAATGGAACGATCTTTCTTCTGTTCTCGAGAATGGAAAGACCTTTCTTCTATTCTCGAGAATAGAACGATCTTTCTTCTGTTCTCGAGAATGGAACGATCTTTCTTCTGTTCTCGAGAATGGAACGATCTTTCTTCTGTTCTCGAGAATGGAACGATCTTTCTTCTATTCTCGAGAATAGAACGATCTTTCTTCTGTTTTCGAGAATGGAACGATCTTTCTTCTGTTCTCGAGAATGGAACGATCTTTCTTCTGTTCTCGAGAATGGATCGCTCGATCTTTCCTCTGTTCCCAAGAATGGAGCGATTTTTCTTCCATTCTCGAGAATGGAACGATCTTTCTTTATTCCCAAGAGTGGAACGATCTTTCTTCTATTCTCAAGAATGGAACGATCTTTCTTCTGTTACCAAGAATGGAATCAGAACCATTATTCATTACCAAGAAGGGGATCCGATTCCACGTGCTTACAAAACATTTACCAAGAGTGATAAGAAATCTTACCTTCTTTTTTCAGAACAGGATCCAATCCCTTATCCATAATTGGGAACGGTTTCCAATCCCTTGCCCTATATATCAAGAATATGAACTTATACCTTATCCATGGGCAAGGGTGGGATCAAATTCCATACCCATTCTCAAGAATATGGGACAATCCTTTAACCATTATTTAAAATGGGATCCAATTCTCTATTGCATTTCAAGAATATAATGAAATTACAATTATTTATCTAACATCACGATTATAATCCAATCCTTTATCCATGACAATGAAAGAGATTCATGCTCAAATCCCTCGACGAGATTGGAATCAAATCCTTTACAAAATATGGGATTCAATCCTACATCCACCATGAGGAATGGAGTCCAATCAAGATGGCATCAGATACGGAACTCCAGAGGCAGTCGCGTGTTCGGCCATTAAGGTTGAGAGAATTGGGACAAGGAAATCTATGAGATTTACAATGACACTCTCTCTCTCTCTCTCTCTCTCTCTCTCTCTCTCTCTCTCTCTCTCTCTCTCTATATATATATATATATATATATATATATATATATGTGTGTGTGTGTGTGTGTTTGTGTGTGTGTGTGTACGTACACACGTTAAGGCTGAAAGACTACCTCATTGAACTCCGAAGACTTACCCTTTGTGGACATTATATAAGCATTGCAAAATTATCACTGCTGGAATTGACAGTAAGTATAATGTTAGATAATAATGTTAGATAATGTTAGATAACATTCCCTGCACCGTACATTCTAAACGGGACATTGTTCCCAAGGTTAGGAGCGGACGCTGGATGGGTTTGCAAAAAAAGGAAAAAAAAAAAAAATAAAATAGAGGGAAAAAATGTTGGATGGGTTTGCAAAAAAAAAATAATAAAATAAAAAAAAAAAATAAAAACTAAGGAAAAACTAGATCTACAACTCAAGGAAGGAGTATTCACCCGATTGTACGGTTGAAAATTCAGGAAAATCAGAATGCTCAACAATCTCTCTCTTGGTCTCTCGAGGTTTGGAGTTGAAAATAGGCAAAAATCTAAATTTTGACCACTAAAATTTTTATATATTAAATGGAAGGATGTATTTTCCATGAAAAACCAGGAGAAAAAATCAGGAAAAATCGTAATGTTCAACAATTTCTACTTTGGTCTCTCGAGTTTTTAAGTTCAAAAACAGGCAAAAATATAAATTTGATCACTAAAATTTTTATATATTACATGGAAGGATGTATTTCCATGAAAAACCGTAATGTTTATTAATCCCTCTTTCGGGTTCTCGAGGGTTGAAGCTAAAAAAAAAAAAACGGAAAAATCTAAATTCTGACCACTGACATTTTTTTTATATATTAAACGGAAGGATGCATTTTCAACGCATACCTTTGAAAAACAAGAAAAGTGTTCATTTTCAGTCATTTAGGTTTTTAATCCCCAGTTTTCACTTTGAAAAAAAATAAGACAGAATCTCTAAATTTTGACTGAATCATAAAAACAAGAAAAATTTCTATTCTCAGTCATTTCAGTTTTTAAACCTCGGTTTTCACTTTAAAAAAAGTAAGACACAATCTCCAAATTTTGACTGAGTCATTTTTACTTTAATGGAACTCACACAGGTACTTTTATTGTACCAATTCGAGTATTCGCTCAGACAATTTTTTTCGGAAATAGGAAAAATTTTAATCCCAACAGTTTCTCTGAAAGGGTTTTGATGAAAAAAATTTAAGGATTAGTCGAAAATTTTTAAGGTTTCTATGATATATTGCAGAGGGAAGATGAAGAAATTGACAGAAACATCATTCAGTTTATGTTGCTAAGAAAAACACTGACTAAAACAGTTCAGTGTCTGATAGAAAACATTCCCGATGCCATTAAATACCCACAGCCGACAAAAAAAAAAAATCTTCTTTGTATTGTGAATAAAAGATTGAAAAACGTCAAAATAAAAAAAAAAGTGATGAAACAGCTTACACAATAGATTACGTTTTAAAAGACTATATTGCAAACAGAAAAATATTAAGGAAAAAATAAAACTCATTAAAAAAAAAGCCACCCAAAACCAAAATTGTCTCTTTAATGCCAAGGAAAAAATTGTCCCCCCAAAACATGAAAGACCCAAAAAATAAAATTTTCTCCTTAATAAAAAAAAAAAACCCTGCCCCCACAAAAAAACCCACCCCAGTATTTAGCAACCAAAACGAAAAAAAAAAGAGACATTAAACAAAAGGTTGCGTAAAGCATTCTCATCTCATCTAAAGGTTAAATTCCAGACAGGCCACAAAAAAAAAAAAAAAAAAAAACCACCACCAAACTCCCTAGGATTCAGAGGCGACCACCTCTCTCCTTATTCGACATCCATCCTTTAAAAGGATCCTCATGGCCGCAGGACCGCTCCTGATGACAGTCACCCACGCATCGCGTGAAGGAAGTCCCAGAAGGACTTCGTTCTCGGATTTTATTCACATGTAAGTGTTTGTTTGTTTGTTTGTGTTGTTTTTGTGTGTGTTTTTGTTTATATTGATCTTCTTGTTTATCAATTGAATATCTGAATCATAATAATAATAATAATTTAATAATAATAGGAATATCTGAATAATAATAATAATAATAATAATAATAATAATAATAATAATTACATAGTCACTAAAGTGGTGAAAAAATCCAAACAGAAGTAAGTGTAAAATATAATAATAATAATAATAATAATAATAATAATAATAATAATAATAATAATAATAATAATAATAATAATATTTCATGAAGACAAAGAAAAGAACGATAAATAAGCCAAAAAGATTGAACGAAGCAGAGAGGAGACAAGAAGACAGATAAGAGGGATATGATGAAGTGCAAGGAGACCATGAGGAGGAGGAAGAAGAAGAGGGAGAGATGGAAGGAGGAGGAGGAAGGAGGAGGAGACAAGACAGGTAGGGTGGAAATTATGAGGTGCAGAACGACCATGAGGAGGAGGAAGATGAAGAAGAAGAGGGAGGAGAGGAGGAGGAGAAAGAGGCAGAAAGGGAGGAGGAGGAGGAGGAGGAGGAGGAGGAGGAGGAGGAGGAGGAGGAGGAGGAGGAGGAGACAAGATAGGTAGTAGGTAAATGATGAGGTACAGCGAGACCATGAGGAGGAAGAAGAGGAAGAAGAAGAAGGGGGAGACAAGAGGAGTAGGAGGAGGAGGGAGAAGGAGGAGGAGGGAGAAGGAGGAGGAGGGGGAGGAGGAGGGAGGAGGCGGTTGCAGTGTCATGATTAACACAAGACACACACATCTTGGAACTGCTCAAGGTGAACTGGTGTAGCCGCTGCCTTCGCCAGCAACACCGCAGGTCATTATACCAGGTAAAGGCAATGCCGTCCGGGTCATTATAACCCTGGTATGTACCATGAATTTGAATATAATGGATATAATGAAGGGTAACAGTCTAACTGGGATATTTGTCTTGAATTTAAATATACTGGCTTATAGTGAAGGATGTCATTATAACTGGGGTAAGTACCATGAATTTAAATATAATGGATATAATGAAGAGTATCATTATAACTGGGGTAGATACTATGAATTTAAATAGAATGGATATAATGAAGGATGTCATTATAATCGGGGTATGAATTTCGAATTTGAATACAATGCATATAATGAGGATATAATGAATGGTGGAAAAGTACATGTTGCTGATACAGAACAAGTGTCCTGGAAAACTATATAGATACAATGAAGGCTGGAGGAATCATTATAAACCAGGTAAAGGCAATGACGTCCAGGTCATTATAACCCATGTAAGTACCTTGAATTTTAATATAATGGATATAATGAAGAGTTATAATGAAGAGATACAATGAAGGGTACAAGGGTCTATGAAGCTGATATAGAAAAGATGTCCTAGAAAAATATACAGATACAATGAAGGCTGGAGGAGCATCAACACCGCGGGTCATTATACCAGGTAAAGGGAATGCGCCCGCGTCATTATAACCAAGGTGTGCATCTTGATTTTAAATATATGGATATAATGAAGTGTAGGAGAGTCCATGATAATGATGTAAATGAAATCTCCTGGGGTTACACAGAAATATAATGTAAACTGTAAGAAGTAACATCAAGATATAATGAAGAGTCCTCAACACTGACAACAGGAATAAATGAACTATTCTAAAATATTCAAGCTGAATTGAACTGAATACAGAATTTAGGCCAAAGGCCAAGCACTGGGACCTATGAGGTCATTCAGTGCTGGAAGGGAAACTGACAGTAAAAGGTCTGAAAGGTGTAACAGGAGGAAAACCTCGCAGTTCCACTATGAAAAGTAAGGTGGAAGAAGGAGAATATGAAAGGAGGTGCAGTAAAAGGAATGAAAGGGGTTGCAGCTAGGGACCGAAGGCACGCTGCAAAGAACCTTAAGTAAAATATTCCAGGTATAATGAAGAATCCCTGACAACGAAGGTGGTTCCACAGAAGGACCGCCTAAAGCTTTCCTCAGACTTAGCCCCGTGTAAACAACATTGGTGGCAAAATTGAAACCTCGCGTGTTAGTGCATTGCGTGATAGGACACTAAGGGAAAACGGTATTGGCCATTATGCATTATATATAAAAAAGGAAGTTTGTGATTTCAGCGCTGCACCAACGCTGAAAGATAAATGTTTGCTGGTTGAATAAAGCTGTTTGATTCAGGCAAATCTCTGATATTAGCTTGAAGATTTGTCCGAAACGAAGTTACAGAACGAATGAATTTTCAGGCAGAGACAGAAATTGGCTTATGGAGTTATATATATATATATATATATATATATATATATATATATATATATATATATATATATATATATATATATACACACATACACACACACACACACATATATATATATATATATATATATATTATATTAATATATATTATTAATTAATTTCCCAGATAATTAATTAATTATTTATTAAAATTTCCCAGATAACGAATGTTAGGAAAAATAGCTTGTGTAGGAAATAATGAAATCGTTTGCACACAAACTCGGTGTTCATGACAGCACCTAATGCGATGCTAGTTTGATAAAAATCAATCAGTTACTTCTTGGAGAGAAGGCTGTTGCTAGTTTCAAGGTAAACGGAAGAAGAAGGAGAATTCTACCCGTGACGAAAACTGAGAAGAAACTTTCCATTAAAAAGGGAACCCAATATCTGTAAAACTATACAACCTGAACTGTTGGTTAAAAGGCAAGATTCATTTTAAGTTTCAAATGCACAAAAACAAACTTCAAAAGTATTCAGGGAACTCAAAAATACGCCAAGGCTGAGCAGTCCAACCCACATGTAAGGTCCTTAAACAAATATACTCTCCTAAAACCCAATTATTTGTCGGTACTCCCAAGGAACCACTTTTGGTCAAATTGTCTTCAAACGTAGCCACTCGCAGGGTCCACATTTGGTCAATTTTTCAAAAAAGATTGAATCACGATTTTTGCATAATCCGGTCAAGAGACAAACAAAAAAACTGAATAGAAAAACATAACCTGCTGCAACTTCGTTGACAAAGGCAAAGAAAGAAGAAAAAATCACAAAAAAAAAAGCACGGCAAAACTGCTGAGTCAGAGCTAAGAAGTCCCTCCTCGTCCTCTTCCAGTAATTCGACAACAGGGCTATTGAGTCCAATCACCATAAAAGCATTAGCCTTGCTCTTAGTTAAGAATGCTTTGTTGCTGCTGATGGTATTCTTTTGTTGTCGCTGTTGCTGAGAAAATGTTTTTCTAAAGCAGCAGTGACGTAAGCCTAGCCTCGAAATTACTGCTGTTGCTTTGGTTAAGAAATTGCTTTAACATTTAAGGCCGACTGAGTTTGCTTTGTTCAGTAGAGTTAATATTTCTGCTGTTGTTGTTGGTTTAGGTAAGAAACTGCTTAATGCACTTGAAGCAAGCATTGGTGGACAAATACTGATGATTTTTAGTTGCTAAAAAATTGCTTGAAGGACAGGCCCAGTTAACCTTGCTCAACAGAGTTGCTGCTATTGTTTTTTTTTATTGAACTGCTAAAATATTTCTAGTAAAGTGAGCCTTGTTCAACAGAATTGCCGTTGCTTTCAATAATTTTCTTGTTAAGAAATTATTTCAATGACTGGTACAGCAATAACCACCTGGAAAAACTTGTTGTTTTTCCCTAGAAACTGTTTTCAGAAAGAGTTTTCACTATCACACGCATCTATCCCAAAGGGTTCTTGTTTAACCGGCGCCTCATTATCAACAATTATCAACAGATAGGTCCGAATACATAAAAGTCTAATAAACAACCATTCTCGAAAAATATGTCAACAAGTTCCTGGTTACTAAAACCAGATGACCCTTGCGTCCTTGGGCATTGCACATCCCAGGTAGCTGGTGCTAGTGAAATGAGGTTCTGGAATTTCCATGAGGTAACGAGAAGGCTATACGAACGGCATGCCCCAGAGGGCATTAATGGGACGTATACCCAATGCCCCTCTCCAGACCAGCCCCGGAGATAACAAGAACTACGACAAGGAAGTGAAGGACGGAAGACTTTTCCGATTCTTAAACGAAGGAATGTTCTAAGAACCGAAACTTATAAGAAAGGGGGAGAATTCCGAAGCTTTTTAGTTTTCTGTAATAAAGAACTATTGTGCCGGCTTTGTCTGTCCGTCGGCACTTTATTCTGTCCGCCCTCAGATCTTAAAAACTACTGAGGCTAGAGGGCTGCAAATTGGTATGTTGATCATCCACTCTCCAGTCATCAAACATACCAAATTGCAACCCTCTAGCCTCAGTAGTTTTTATTTTATTTAAGGTTAAAATTAGCCATAATTGTGCTTCTGGCAACGATATAGGATAGACCACCACCGGCCCGTGGGCCGCGGCTCATACAGAATTATACCGAGACCACAGAAAGACAGATCTATTTTCGGTGGCCTTGATTATACGCTGTAGCGACTGTACAGAAAACTCGATTGCGCCGAAGAAACTTCGGCGCAGTTTTTTTCTTTTTTTACTTGTTATGCATTGTTTCCACCAGTATTTTCCACTTCTCTTCACCGTGCTCAGGTTTTATTCAAGTTTTACTCATTTCTACGTTCGTTCAGTGTCTTCATAAGAAGCTTACACTACATATTAATGCTCAGGAAAAATATACAGAAGAGCGTTCTGACAACAAACCTCCGCCAAGATTTGGCAATTAGCCTAGAAGGTCCCTTCTCTCCAAAAGTTATATTCATATCTCTCCCAAATTCTGATAATTTATTGCCAACAACGGGGTCCACCTTCGGTAAAAGTTTCGTCAAGATTCACTCATAATTTCAAGCACAATCCTCCTAAAAAAATAAAAAAACAAACAGGAGATGCAGATCGAGCCAACAAAAATAACGTCCTGGTCGACGGTAATAACAGCGGAGACGGAGAAACAAAAGAAATAAACAAAAAGAAAAAATGAAGAATGAAATATAAGGTGAAGGGGGACGCGTGTGCCCGCCCAGGCAACGTGCTTAATAAACTCGGTCCACACACACGTATGATAGAACCAAATAAAATGAAACAAAGGTTAAATCAAATGAAATTAATGGAAATTCGTACTTGCTGAGGCACTCGATATCACATTCATTCGTTCACATTTCCGATATATAGGAAGAGGGCGATAGAGTATAAATTCTCGATGATCTGACATTTTAGATTCGTCCGCTTTTACCTGAAGGAATTGGATCCTTTCACAGTAAAATGAAATAAATTAGAATGAAGGTTAAATATAATGAAAAATAATCGGAATTCTCACTTGCTGAAACAAGAAATGTTATATTTGTTCGTTCATATTTCCAAAATATAGAAAGAAGGCGATTGAGGGAGTGTAATTTCTCGAAGATCTGACATCTGTTATTCGTCCTCTGCATCAGTTAAAGGAATCAGATCCTTTAACAGACGTGTATGTGTATAACTGCTCATAACCTAATACAGACAGGAATCAGATCCCATCCTGCTTTAGGGAAACAGACGTGTGTGTGTGTGTGTGTGTGTATAAGAAATCTAAGAAGGCGATAGAGAGGGAGTATAAATTCTCGAAGATATCAATCTTATATTCATAAATTTCATTACCTAAAGGAATCAGATCCTTTAATAGACGAGTGTGTATAACCGCTCGTAATCTTACACAGGCAGAATCAGATCCCACTCGGCAGCCTTTGAACAGCGAAGCCATGAAACCGACCCAGACGTTAACACATCGACACAGAACGAAACAGGCAAAAAGAGAAATGGAGAATTGTTTTGTGTTGTGTTAATATCACAAGGAGAAACCCAACACCGTCAGTCTTCCGCGCTAAATAAAAAAAGAGCACAAACAATTAATATTGCAGGCGATGAGACCTTTCATAATCCTTGCCGAAAGAAAATCTGTCGTGTGATTCTAAGGGTGCTTTATAACTGGTAGGTTATTTTTCTTTGTGAATAGATTCAGAAATATAGAAAATAGGAGACAATATACAGTGATGATTATGTGTACATATAAGTCACAATCACACACTCGTGTATACTTTTGCATATATATAAATACACACACATACATATATATACATATATATATGTATATATGATATATATCTTTACCTATAAATTTCTGACTCACATCAAGATCGAACCCAGGTCTTTTCAATTGTAAGGCAAGGGCGCTGCCCACTAGGCCATACCTGGGTTCGATCCTGATGTGTCAGAAATTTATTTTTGTTCCACCCGTGACTGTGTGTTGATTATTTCTATCTATACCTATATATATATATATATATATATATATATATATATATATATATATATATATATATATATATATATATACATATATACATATATATATATCACAGCCGAATGGTCTAGAACGACAACTGGAAGTCGTTGGTGGGTACTGTCGGGTGTTCGAGTCACTTAGGTACCAAATCATTTATCACTTATAATTCCCCTTCGGTGATATTCCCTTAGCAGCGCAAACTGGATAGTAAACGACATTTGTAGCTTAATGACTGTATATGGAAAGTCATGGCGATTTATAAAAAAAAAAAAAAAAAAATATATATATATATATATATATATATATATATATATATATATATATATATATATATATATATATAAATAAAACCCCATGCATTCACCAGCTGAACAATCTAGTGCATGTAAAGCTCTTCCAAAGTTGCTATAAGCATAATTTTTTGAAAAATGCCTCGCCTGAAGGAACCCTTGGGCTCGGAAGGCGGAAAAAATTGCTCCTTTTAGGGAGCTACGCCCCCTGACAGTGATGGAAGAGGCTTCTGCCTTGAAATACTCGATAGGGGGATTCTCTCTCTCTCTCTCTCTCTCTCTCTCTCTCTCTCTCTCTCTCTCTCTCTCTCTCTCTCTCTATCGAAATATTCGATAAGGGAGATTCAGCCTTCCTTTAGACTCTCTCTCTCTCTCTCTCTCTCTCTCTCTCTTCTCTATCTCTTGAAATAATGGATAGGAGGATTAACTCTCTCTCTCTCTCTCTCTCTCTCTCTCTCTCTCTCTCTCTCTCTCTCTCTCTCTCTCTCTCTCTCTCACACAATTCCGCTTCCTTCCAAGGTATTAGTTTCAAGAGACTATTATTATGACTGAAAATATTATTTGTATTGTTCATTATTTTTATTCATCATAATAAGGGGTGTCTGTGGAGAAAAATAAAGACACTATTACTATCACGTTTATGATTCAACAGCTAAGTAAGAAACCACTGTATACAGAATTTCCACGTCTTTATCTAATTAAAAATTGGGTCTTTCATCCATACAAAAATCTGGTACATGCCATAGGCATATTTCTTGAGAGTTGGCCATTCTTATGACAAAGTCCTGGATAATTGCCAATAATGTATAAAGACCTGTTAACTCAACACACTAATTTAAAATGGAATATATGTCATACAAGGGTATATACACAAAAGGACACTTCACTACGGTAATTGTCCAGGGCACATTCCTTGAGAGAGAGGTCCATTCTTATGTCAATGTCCTGGATAATTGCAAATACTGTATACGAGCGTATTAACTCAGCACATTAATTTAAAATGGAAAATAGGTCACGCAAGTGTATATACACAACACGATATTTTCTTTTAGCAAATTATAACATAATGGACTCTCAAAATGCTGTATAATTCTCTCATATCTGTAAATACAAAATCATACCAGCAACTAGCGCATTATAACGTAATGAACTCTCAAAAATGCTTTACAATTCTCCTTCACTTTTGATTCTGATATCTGTAAATACAAAAATCATACTAGCAACTTTCAATTGCAAAATACGACGTGCGGAAATGAAAATAAAATCAGCTGTATTCATGCTTAATTACGACAAGTAACTCCCTGGAATATGACTTAAAAAAAAAAATGTAATAGTTCAGTTCTTCCAGCAAAATACTTAATTAGCAACTGCATTAGAGTTTATAGTCGTGAGCAAATAGCTGAATGCCTTTGAAATTCTTTCTTGACTTTGCAATGCGTTGTTCATTATGTCAGTGAAGGACACATTTTTCTGCCTCGGCCCAGAGGCTGTTTTGCGTTAGCAAACGGCCATGAACAAAAGGTATTATTATTATTATTATTATTATTATTATTATTATTATTATTATTATTATTATTATTATTATTATTATTAAAGTAAAATAAGTATGAATAAATAAACGACCATGAATAGAAGGTATTATTATTATTATTATTATTATTATTATTATTATTATTATTATTATTATTATTAAACTAAAATAAACTAAGTATGGAATAAATAAACGACCATGAATAAAAGTTTATTATTATTATTATTATTATTATTATTATTATTATTATTACACTAAAGTAAACTATGTATGAATAAATAAACGGCCATGAATAGAAGGTATTATTATTATTATTATTATTATTATTATTATTATTATTATTATTATTACACTACAGTAAACTAGGTATGGAATAAATAAACCACATAATATTGTCAAACAAATGAAAACAAGATTATTTAGCATACAAGGGAATAACTTGGGAGCTGCCAACTGGAAGAAGACATTTAGCAAAAATAGTCAAGAATATCCTTAAATTGAAGAAGAAGAAGAAGAAGAAGAAGAAGAAGAAGAAGAAGAAGAAGAAGAAGAAGAAGAAGAAGAAGAAGAAGAAAATAGTCAAGAATATCCTTAAGAAGAAGAAGAAGAAGAAGAAGAAGAAGAAGAAGAAGAAGAAGAAAATAGTCAAGAATATCCTTAAATTGAAGAAGAAGAAGAAGAAGAAGAAGAAGAAGAAGAAGAAGAAAATAGTCAAGAATATCCTTAAATTGAAGAAGAAGAAGAAGAAGAAGAAGAAGAAAGAAGAAGAAGAAGAAGGAGGAGGAGGAGGAGGAGGAGGAGGAGGAGGAGGAGGAGGAGAAGAAGAATATAGAGAATAAGTAAGAATCAAATGGTAACGATACCGAGCATGAAGTAAACGCGGCCGCCGAGACAGAAGGTGAACAAGTGGGAAGAGGAGGAGGAGGAGGAGGGGGGGAGGAGGGAAAAAAAAGAAAATAGGAAAAAAAAAAGAAGAGGGAAGAAAGAAAAAAGAGGAAAAAAAATAAAAGATCCGAAGCCAGTTCCGGAAAGCACACACCGCCATGGCAAGGTCAATAACAGGACGTACAAGAAGCAAGCAAAGTATCTCAAAGGAGGCAACGATATTTTTGCTTTTACGCAACGCGCACGTTTTTTCAGGGGGGGGGGGGGGAGAGAGAGAGAGAGAGAGAGAGAGAGAGAGAGAGAGAGAGAGAGAGGATAGGGGACGGGTGAATGGGAGGGGGAGGGGGGGGAGGGGAGGGGAGGGGAAGGGGAAGGGGAGGGATAGGGGACGAGAAAGGAGAAGAGAAGGGAAGGAGAGAGGGGAGGAAGGGGAGGGGGAGGAGAGGGGGTGGAGGGGAAGGGGGAAGGAGACAGGTTTTATATGCGGTCACACCGCCGTCGCGCAGGGGATAGTTCCTCCACGCGCTTGAAGAACTAACCCCCTACTCACAACCCCTTCCCCTCTAAAACCACCACCCAACCCCATATCACCCCTCCCCCTCCCCAAATATACCGCATGCTGTGTGAAGGGGGACTTAAGGTTAGTTGCTGTCTCTCTTTCCAAACAATTCCCCGCTCCCTCTCCCCTCCCCAATATCTCCCTCCCCTTCCCACCCCTCCCATTCCCCTGCCCCTCAAACCACATTTCTCCTTTTTCCTTTCCATCTGTTCCCTATGAACTCTTCCTTTGTGTGGCTGTCTGACTCCTTCAACAATTTCCTGCTATCTAATTCCCCTTATTTAATGTCAATTCCCTTACCTTACTCCCCTATTTTATTGTCAATTCCCTTATCTTATTCAGTTATTTATTGTCAATTTCCTTATCTTATTCCCCTTATTTATCGTCAATTCCCTTATCTTAACCCCGTTATTTATGGTCAAATCTCTTATCTTAATCCCCTTATTTATTGTCAATTCCCTTACCATATTGCCCTTATTTATCGCCGATTCCCTTACCTTATTCCCCTTATTTATTGTGAATTCCCTTATCTCATTCCCCTTATTTATCGTCAATTCCCTTATCTTATTCCCTTTATTGATTGTCAATTCCCTGATCTTATTCCCCTTATTCACTGTCCATTCCTTCAGGAAAGGAATAAGAGGCCTGGTATGGATCTCGGAACTCTCACCACCCAAACGCAAGTCACATAGTCAAGAAAATACGAGACAGTGAACACACTAATAATAATAATAATAATAATAATAATAATAATAATAATAATAATAATAATAATTTTTTCATTACTTCCTTCGAGGAAATGGGTTTTCCTCTCTTCAGGCTGAGGGAAATTGCTCCGAGTTCCACGTTAACGAGTAGGATGACATGACAACAGGTCTTCATTACCGTGCAGCAGTAATTATTATTAATAGACTTTGAAAGTCACTCAGTCTATTTTGTTAAGTTGTTTTTATGTTTGTCTTTGTCATCTGGACCTTATTTACACTCTCTCTCTCTCTCTCTCTCTCTCTCTCTCTCTCTCTCTCTCTCTATATATATATATATATATATATATATATATATATATATATATATATATATAGGTATATATATATATCTATATATATTTATATTATATATATATATATATATATATGCATGCATATATATATACTTACATACATACATTAAATAACTTTAATCACTCACACGTAACTTATAACTGAAACCCATTCAACAGACAGATTCAAGTTTCTTGACGTGAGCCAAGAGGCCAATGGCAAATCTAACACATCCATCTCAAGCACAGCACAAAAAAAAAAAAAAAAAAAAATAAAAACAATAATAAAAAAAAAAAACCCACCCCAACCAATCAGGAACGATCGGCCATGAGACAGGAAAAACAACCGACCAATCAGTGGCCGGAGAAGTTTTGTATCCAGGCGCCGGGCGACCAATCAGGCGCCCTGACCTATTTCCAGCGGGCAGTTGTTTAAGCGGGATCTTCTGCGGCCAAGGATAAGGCCAGCTCTGGCGCGCTTGCGCGCAACAAGGCGTGTTGCTTGTATCAGAGGGATCTGTGCGTCTGTATGTGTGTCTGTAGAGATACGCTTGATCCTGTATGCAAAGTGTCTGTATACAGATACTCGACCCGACTCGAAATGATTTTATGAAGATTTTGCCCTCGGTGAGATAATGTTTTGGCTCGTACGTACAAACTAATATTGAAACTGATATCACTATGCACATACATACATACATACATACATACATACATACACACATACATTAAAAACATCAGTGTAAACTGCAGATACATATGTGTAATCTAATACAAAAACATTAATGTACAAAAATGTATACATACGTGTGAGCAAATATCAAAACTGATATCACTGTGTACATACATATATACATACATATATACATACATAGAAAACATCAGTGTAAAACATATATACATATGTATAATCTAAAAAAAATTAATGTACAAAAATGTATACATAAGTATAAACAAATATCAAAACTGATATCACTGTGTACATACATACATACATACATACATACATACATACATACATACATACATACATACATACATAAAAACATCATTGTAAAACACATATATGTATAATCTAATACAAAAGCATAAATGTACTAAAATGTATACATACGTATAAATAACAACATGAATACACATACGTTTTTCCGGTAAACATACACTTACCCCATCTGACAAAATATACACACACACAAATCTATCCAAATATACACAGACGCATAAAAAACACCACTGCACAAACATCCTTTTAAAATAACCGTGGATATACTGTACAACGCTTATTCATACGAACACCATTCCAGAAACACTTAAGACTTTGTACATTTTTGACAGCATCTGAATACCTCATTGGCTTATCTCTTATTTAAAAACTTAAAAAGCTTTTCAACCAAAGGAAACTTTCCGCAAAGTTTCCTATTCACAAAGATTCGACGCCTGTGAGTTTTTTCAGTATGCAAATGCGCTATTGAATGTTTGGGTAAGGAATGAATAAGGCATTCACTCGATGAATGAATGGAGTAGCGCTGTACGCTTTGTACGCACGGAGCAGTTGATGAATGAAATGTAAATCAGCTGTTCACAGAGCCAATGTTATTGAAAGTGAATTGTGATCGTTATTGAGCGATCATTATTTTGGGTAAAGGCTTTATTAGGGGGATCACAAGCTGGCGTTATTTGGTGGAAAAGAAACTTGAATTTTATGCTATTCTTGGGTTTATTTAATCTCTGAAATACATTTTCAAAGTGTTTTTTTATTGTTGTTAGTTGTAAATAATTATTATTATTATTATTATTATTATTATTATTATTATTATTACTCAAAAGTGGCTTACTAAAACCTCTCTATCACATTTCATCAGTGAGAGGTTGTAATTACATCAAGACAATGCTCAAGAAGTTGGACAGCTCAGTGTGTAGTATACTGGACATGGCACACTGTAAGCAATACTTCTTCTACTTGATGAAGGGAGTAAAGGAATGTCCCCTCTCTCTCTCTCTCTCTCTCTCTCTCTCTCTCTCTCTCTCTCTCTCTCTCTCTCTCTCTCTCTCTATTTATAAACTTATCAGTATACGATTGTTATTACTTAAGAATAAACTTTCCGTACATATAAACTTGAATTGAATTGAATATAGAATTTAGGCCAAAGGCCAAGCACTGGGACCTATGAGGTCATTCAGCGCTGAAACGGAAACTGACAGTAAAAGGTTTGAAAGGTGTAACAGGAGGAAAACCTCAAAGCAGTTGCACTATGAATCAATTGTTAGGAGAGGGTGGAAAGTAAGATGGAAGAAAAAGAATATGCAAGGAGGTACAGTAAAAGGAACTGAAAGGGTTGCAGCTAGGGGCCGAAGGCACGCTGCAAAGAACCTTAAGTAATGCCTACAGTGCACCGCATGAGGTGCAATGACGGCACTAACCCCTTACGGGATACTGCATTCTATAAATCACCCGGCCAATCTAAAAATCCTGTGAAAACAATAAATTCTAATTTTTTAAACTCTATTTCAGCTCGTATTAATTTTATGGATATTTCCAGTGGATTCAAATCAATATGCCAATTGGTTTTTGACATCTAGAACAAAATAAAGTTTAGTTGACTGACAGGTTTATTAAATTCAGTGCTTAAAAAACCTGGGCTTAATATGGAAAATTTCGAAAAACTAAAACTCTGTCATTCATCGGGGCTTTCAATATCGTATCGTGTTCTCTCTCTCTCTCTCTCTCTCTCTCTCTCTCTCTCTCTCTCTCTCTCTCTCTCTCGGCAAGAGTGACCTCGTTACAAACAGTTTTATTTTTAGTGATTGTGTTCTCCCCCCTTTAAAGAAAATACCTCACTCCAAGGAAGCTCTCTCTCTCTCTCTCTCTCTCTCTCTCTCTCTCTCTCTCTCTCTCTCTCTCTCTCTCTCTCTCCAAGAATGTCTTCGTGACAAACAGTTTTATTTTTAAAAAATTGTGTTCTCCCTTCCTAAAGAATTTGTCTCAGACCGAGGAAGCTCTCTCTCTCTCTCTCTCTCTCTCTCTCTCTCTCTGTAAAAGAAAAAATCATCAAAATTAGACCTCTAAACAGGAAAGTCATCTTGCAGTTTATTAATATCGGGAAAAACCAGACCAGTGCCTTAAAAAAAAAAAAAACCTCTGCCACGTAAGTTCTTCCCAAAATGAATTCCAATTTCCGACGCAGTTTTATTGCCAATATAGATGTCCCTCCCCCAGTTCCGTTGCACAAAGAAGCACTCCCTACCCACATCCCCTCCTCCCCGTCCCCCTACCTCCTTTCTTCCCCTTCCCCCGGAAAAAAAAACAATTCGCGTGGCAATATTCGCTGTTGCAACTGTTTAGCCAAGGACTCCTTCCTCCTGAAGTGTCTCTTGCAAATATGAGATGTGCCTGATTTTGCCAGGGGAAGGGACGCACGCGTCCTCCATTACCTTACTGCCTGCCTAAAAAGTCCTTCCTCGCCAAGGACAGGATTTTTGCGCCCGGGGGAACGATCCTGCTTCCGCAGGCTGCGTTCGTACGTACCTGAGGTGCCTAATAGGTAGGTAGGTTGGTAGCAGCGTCTCCTGGTACCCTGTCGTCGAAGGATATCGGGGAAAGAGAAGAAATGCCAGTTTTTTTGGAATTCCTTTCCAACTTCTGTGTTTGCTGGTACCATTCCAACTTTTTTTTTTTTTACACTTTTTTTTCATCAAAACTGAGATAGATAAATACATTCGATTGCCCATCCCACCGGCCTCATACTTCTAAAAGCGTACAGATTGGGCTAAAAGCCGAGATATACTCAGGATAAACATCCCTCCCCCTCTGAGAGAGAGAGAGAGAGAGAGAGAGAGAGAGAGAGAGAGAGAGAGAGAGAGAGAGAGAGAGAGAGAGAGGACAGTCCTTTACTCTCTTCATCAAGTAGAAGTATTGCTTACAGTGTGTCGTGTGCAGTATACTATCCACTCAGCTGTCCAACTTCTTTAGCACTGTCTTGATGTAAAAACAACCTCTCACTGATGAACAAACCTTATAGGATGGAGCATTATCAATACCTTGAAATGTGATAGAGAGGTTTTCTAAGCTACTTTTGAATAATAATAATAATAATAATAATAATAATAATAATAATAATAATAATAATAATAATAATAATAATTAAAAATTTATTATTATTATTATTATTATTATTATTATTATTTCACGAGTTTCAGCGTCGGGAATGGAGCAAACAAAAGGATCCATTACCCAAACTTTGTCAAGCTTTCCCGGAAGTGAGAGAGAGAGAGAGAGAGAGAGAGAGAGAGAGAGAGAGAGAGAGAGAGAGAGAGAGAGAGAGATTTAATCATGATTTCATGAAAGAGAGGAGGCGAGTGCTTGTATTGAGGAAATTCTTTTGAAGAGAGAGAGAGAGAGAGAGAGAGAGAGAGAGAGAGAGAGAGAGAGACTTAATACTTCATGAAAAAGAGGAGGTGAGTGATCGTATGGAGGCAATTCTTTTGAGAGAGAGAGAGAGAGAGAGAGAGAGAGAGAGAGAGAGAGAGAGAGAGAAGAGAGAGTTTGTTTTTGGTTGAAATGAGAAAAGTCTGTTTGTAAAGGAATGTTTTTATGTGTATATGTATATATATATATATATATGTATATAAATGTGTGTATATATATATATATATATATATATATATATATATATATATATATATATATATATATATATATATATATATATATATATATATATATATATATAATATATATATATATATATATATATATATATATATATATATATATATATATATATATATATATATATATATATAGAGAGAGAGAGAGAGAGAGAGAGAGAGAGAGAGAGAGATATTGCAGCAATACCCCGCTAGTTACCGATTGATTAAACTTAAATGCAAATTGCAATCACTTCCTAATTATAATTTTTGGACCAATTATAAATGCAAATTGACAAACATACGCAAGTTTGTACTCAACAGCCTCAAGTGATTTTTCATACCCTGTTAATGAAAATACAATCATATTTATAAATTCATTTTAAGGCCGAAAAATACATATAAAAATACATACGTACACATTTACGTACGGAGGACGAATTAAAACTAGTTCAAAATGAATTTCTGAATGGCGGTTGCTAATTTCAATGAGTGAAGAATTCGTATGCTAAGATGAATGTTTATTTAAATAAGGGAAAACTTAAAATTTGGAGAGTTTTTGCGATGCAGAATGACACGTGAACTTGAGGCTAATTGACCTCTCTCTCTCTCTACCAAACTTTTCATTACAAAAAGATTTTCCTCATTTCAACGAAAGCTGAGTGAATCTCTCTCTCTCTCTCTCTCTCTCTCTCTCTCTCTCTCTCTCTCTATATATATATATATATATATATATATATATATATATGTATGTATGTTTGTACAGTATGTATGTATGTATGTATGTATATATATACATATATATCTATATTACACACACACATATATATATATATATTCATATATTCATACATATGTATATATATATATATATATATATATATATATATATATATATATATATATATATAGTTATATATAGTTCAGACTTAATTTACATGCCATAATTCTTTCAACGTCCACACAAGGCTTCTTTGTAATAATAATAATAATAATAATAATAATAATAATAATAAATAGCAATCTACGTTACAGAAGAACCAACGGCATAGCGAATCAGTGAATAAATCGTCTGGGCTTTCTATGCGAGGCTGCCATTGGCTCGAGCATAAAAACAGATGCGTACGTACACGTGTCCGTGCGCCTCCCTCCCTCCCTCGCGCGTACACGGCAACACGGCGAATTGCGCAGTACTCCGTATCCGGGTAAAGGTTTTTGTAACTGTAATGCGGCGTCAGATCAGACGCCGCTGGTACCACGTGGTCACTATTTTCGAGCGTTTACGCATTAGGTCAAAACTGCAGTCAGTAAGTTGTGATTCTCTCTCTCTCTCTCTCTCTTCTCGATTTATTTGGAGATTTGAAGAAAATGATAATTGATTTTTCGTGGAGATATAGATTCAGTTTGCTTTATATATACATTCCATTTTAGTTTTCTGTAAAAGAAAACTATTGTGCAGGCTTTGTCTGTCCGTCCGCACTTTATTCTGTCCGTACTTTTTCTGTCCGCCCTCAGATCTTAAAAACTACTGAGGCTAGAGGGCTGCAAATTGTTATGTTGATCATCCGCCCCCAATCATCAAACATACCAAATTGCAGCCCTCTAGCCCCTTTAGTTTTTATTTTACTTAAGGTTGAAGTTAGCCATAATCGTGCATCTGGCAACGATACAGGCCAGGCCAGGCCACCACCGTGGTTATAGATTCATGGGCCGCGGCTCATACAGCATTATACCGAGATCACAGACAGATAGATCTATTTTCGGTGGCCTTGATTAAACGCTGTATAGAAAACTCGATTGCGCCTAAGAAACTTCGGCGCATGTTTTACTCGTTCTTGTTTTACACGCGTCTGGGCTAGTGAAGGTCACAAGGTCACAGGCTCCCCAGCAGCAAGAGCCCGTGCTGGCATAAGGCCATCTTAACCTAAACAACCTCATTGACCTCAGGTTTCTCTTCAAATGAACCCCAACATGTGAAATCACTGAAAAACCAAATTAAAATTATATTAAAAAAAATAATTCTTATAAAAATACCGAATGACTTCACTAAGTGAAATCAAATTGTGGAGACGAAAACAAATTGCTAATTTCGGCCAGTCATTTCTTTCGGGAATAAATGAGCTTAAACCCACACTTCCCATCAATTCGAAATCAGTCGAACGAATGCAAAATAAACCATTTGCATAGTCTCATTAAATCCTTATCACTCAAAGATAATTATAGACGTAATCTAAACGTAATTTCATGATTTCCATTATTAATTACTGATTCACGAACCATGTAATTATATATATATATATATATATATATATATATATATATATAATATATGTACATATATATATATATATATATATATATATATATATATATATATATATATATATATATATATATATATATATACATACATGCATACACACACATACATATACATATATATATATATATATATATATATATATATATATATATATATATATATATATATATATATATATATATACTTGTCCCCACTGGCTGTCGGCCTAAGAAACAGGAGATCAGCGCCTGCCCTATGACCCAGCAGAGGCCCAGGAGAATTTAACTTAACTTAATAATATATATGTATATATATGTATATATATATATATATATATATATATATATATATATATATATATATATATATATATATTGAGTGGTTCAGCACTTCACTCGATTTGCTAAGTATCAACGTCTGCTAAAGTCAAGGAAAAAGGGCATGAGGCTAGCAACCTCACTCCCAAGAATCAGCTTCACTTCTTTTTGATGATCCATATGAATTTGTCATGGGACCAGTTTTGTTCAAATCAAATAAAATCAAATACTTTAAAATATCTATTCTGTCCAGGAAAGTGACCAAACTGAAGAGGACTGGTTAAAAAACAAAGATGGCGTTAAGTAAAAAAAAAAAGTGTAACGAATGCGGCTAAGTTTCTTCGGCGCAATCGAGTTTTCTATACATCGTATAATCAAGGCCACCGAAAAATAGATCTATACATCTTTCGGTGGTCTCAGTATAATGCCGTATGAGCCACGGCCCATGAAACCTTAAACACGGCCCAGTGGTGGCCTGGCCTATATCATTGCCAGATGCACGATTACGGCTAACTTTAACCTTAAAATAAAAACTACTGGCCTGGCCTATATCATTGCCAGATGCACGATTACGGCTAACTTTAACCTTAAAATAAAAACTACTGAGGCTAGAGGGCTGCAATTTGGTATGTTTGATGACTGGAGGGTGGATGATCAACATAACAATTTGCAGCCCTCTAGCCTTAGTAGTTTTTTAAGATCTGAGGGCGGGCAGAAAAAGTGCGGACGGACAGACAAAGCCGGCACAATAGTTTTCTTTTCAGAAAACTAATAGATGAACTAGAAATCTAAAGCCAGTCTTTGTCAAAATACAAGGGGTCCTATTTGATTGTTTTGGCGTCACAAAACAATGGCCAGAAACGCCCAATTTACAAATATCTTCAAATAATAATAATAATAATAATAATAATAATAATAATAATAATAATAAATAATAATAACAAAAAGATATTATAAAAAATGTATCTAAACAACAATAATCCCATAATAATAAGGCTATGTCATGCGACCTGAACAATCTGGTAAACATTCTGTAATTCCAACCGTATGACGTCACGCCAACAAATTCTAAACAACAAATCACGTGATTCGAGAAAAATATTTACATTTGGCTTCCGCGGGGGAAGAGGAATTTCTAGGAATTTCCTGGAATGGGGGAACAGTCACTGTGGGAAGCGTGAGTCACCTTCACACGCTGTTTGGAATTCTTGGGAATTCGGTAGTGTCAATAAAACAAATTGGATATATGGGGAGGGATCTCATAAATGCAACGCCAAGGAATTCTTATTCGAGCAATCAGTGGGAATAAAACTTAAGTGTGTGTGTGTGTGTATTTATATATATAGTTTATATATATATACCCTCTAATGCTTTATTAGGTTCTATTCGCATTGACTGATTGAATACGAATTACCTGGCGTGATATCAATGTCAAAGAATGGCTTAAAAATTCCAAAAATACGACGATCCATTTTTTTGAATTTACGCACAAAAGTTAAGTATACCTTAGTTTAACCAGACCACTGAGCTGTTTAACAGCTCTGTTAGGGCTGGCCCGAAGGATTAGATTTATTTTACGTGGCTAAGAACCAATTGGTTGCCCAGCAACGGGACCTACTTCTTATTGTGGAATCCGAACCACATTATAGCGAGAAATGAATTTCTATCACCAGAAATAAATTCCTCTTTATTATTCACTGGTCGGTCGGAGATTCGAACTCGCGGCCAGCAGAGTGCTAGCTGAAAACGGAACCCACCCGCTCAATGAGGAACTTGGGCAGTTAAAATAAGGTCGTACGTTCTACCAAAAATACGCTTCATTAATACCGTTTGCAATAGGGTACAGTCTGCGTAATTTACGTAGATATGACGTTTGCAGATGAGTAAACTAATAGCATATTCTCTGCGTAGCATGCCTGGAGAGATCGTCTCTGACGTAACATGCCTAATTAAGAGCTTGTAATTATGCGTAACACGCTTATCATGATCTAAGTCAAGAGCGTATCTGCTTGCGTAATACGCTTATCAATCAAGAAGTTAAAATGCATTGCATGACTGACTATAAAGTGTCTTATTTGCGTAAACGCTTAATAAGAAGGTGTAGTTGATTTTACATGGCTGACCAAAGTGCGTACATTTTTGCGTAACAGTTTTTCAAGAGTTAAGTCCCGGACTAAAGGGCGTACATAATTGCTTTTTATATTTAACTAAAGATCATATATGCGTGCGTAACAAACCTATTGGACAAAAGACCTAACGAATGAGCGTATATGCCTGCGTAATATACGTAACTGAAGAGCGTTCATACTTGCCTAGCACGTGTAAGAGCGTATATACCTGCGTAACATGCATACTGAAGAACATTTATACTTGCGTAACATGCCTTACTAAAGAGCATTTATTTGCGTAACATGCCTTACTAAAGAGCGTATATCCTTGCGTAACATGCCAATGATGAAAGCGTATATCATTGAGTATCATGCCTCACTAAAGAGCGTATGTACTTGTGTAACATGTCTAACTAATGAGCGTATATACTTGCGTAACATGCCTATTACGAGCGTAAAGGCGCCGAAATACGCCTAACTAAAGAGCGTATATACTAGCGTAACACCATGAACACGAACACAAAGGTGCCGTAACAAAGAGCGTATATATTTGCGTAACATGCCTAGCATGATCTAAAGGTGCCGATACATGCCTAACTATAGAGCGTATATACTTGCGTAACACCCTAACATGAAAAAAAGGTGCCGAAATAAGCCTAACTAAAGAGAATATCTACTTGTCTGACGTGCCAAAATAAAGAGCGTATATAATCGCGTAAAAAAAAGCGTAAAGGTGCCAAAACACGCCTAACCAGAGGGGCGCATACATTCGGCAATTGGCCCTACTGCCAGGATTTCCATCCGACCCCAAACAATGACTCACCGTTTTCTGTCGGCGTACATCGGCTGAATAAATAAGACACACGTGGAAAAAAGCCTTTAGGGGGGGAGAGGGGAGGGGAGGGGAGAGGGGATACTCAATCGATACTCACCAACACCCCCACTAGTACTACTACACCTGGTCCTGGTCCCCTATACACCTGGTTCCTCATACACCCTGGTTCTACCCCAAAAGCGAGCGAGTGACAGCAAGACATTTACCTGAAATGGAGAGAGAGATTGTTTTATGGGAATGGTTAAAGAAAAGAAGGATGTTGGTGACGTGAAGATGGTAGGATGTTGGGAGTGACTTAAAATATGTAAAAATTTTTTAAAAATTTGTAAATTTACCTACTATTTACGTAGACTTATAAGGACTCGCAATATATATGCCAGGCTTCTGATATACGACATATACATAAAAATGTAAATTGTAAACTTTTTGTATTGTAAAGATATACATCAAGTTGCTTGTTGTACATCTTGTCAAATACATCTTAAATCTTTACATGTTCAATTTACATTATTGTAAAAAACATTTCTTTTAAACAGGTTGATGAAGTCCTTAGGCCTAGGTGAAGCTTGCCTAATGAAAACCACGAAGTTGTCAATCACATAGGCCTATGTTAAAGAAATCTGTAAACTAAATTAAAAAAAACTCATACATTGAAAAAAATGTGAATTCAATTAGTGAAATTAAAATCAGAGACATTTTCCTTAGTTTCATTTAGACCTAAGCCATGTAGGTGTTAGGCCTACGTAAAAAAATGTAAAATATAAAGAAAAAACACAACGAAACAAATATGAATTCAATTGTAATGACTGAAATTTTAATCAGTTTTCTTCTGCTTCACCTATAGGCCTAGGCTACTTAGGCTCAACGCAGGAAAGAAATAAAGTAGCACGGACGAAGAGAGACCTAGATAACATTTCCATTTTTCACTCCTCCCGCAAATAGAAGCCTACTAAGCGAAGTTGTAAATGGCGCTATTAAATGTCAATGTCCTATTCTGACATTCTTCAAAAGTCAAGAGCTTGGGGAGGGTGGGACCAGCCTGAGTCGAGAGGCGATATTCGACTTAGGCCTATTGCCTAAAAAAAAAAAAAAAGTAAAAAATGCGCGGAAGTTTCTTTGGCGCAATCGAGTTTTCTGTACATCGTGCATTCAAGGCCACCGAAAATAGATCTATCTTTCGGTGGTCTCGGTATAATGCGGCCCATGAAACTTTAACCACGGCCCAGTGGTGGCCTATCCTACAACGTAGCAAGAAGCACGATTAAGGCTAACTTTAACCTTAAATAAAATAAAAATTACTGGGGATTGATCATAATGAATAAAATATGTCGCTATGAAACACCTGCTTACGAAAATAATACACTTTCCAGTAATGTATTTAACTATAGGCCTATCTCGCCTCTTCGTAAGAAGTGTATCTGTTAGACACGAGTATTTAAGTGTTTTTATTGAATTGTTATCTGCGGCTCTTCAGCTCAGCACCCAACTGTATTATTTATTAAATATAAATATGAATATAAATACATATATAAATAAATAAATTAGCGACGCTGTATGACGCGTCTCTCTCACTCTCTCTCTCTCTCTCTCTCTCTCTCACAGCTTCTATAAGCATAGCAATAAATTTAAAAATTTTGTCCTGACGCCTATTATTTTTTTTTAGTTTTTATAAGAGACATTTATATTTATTATATTTATTATATATATATATATATATATATATATATATATATATATATATATATATATATATATATATATCAACTAATGAAATGTGAGAGTACAACATGAAAACGAAATAAAGAAATGACCCAGACAGTTGTTTTTTTATGAGTTGTAGACCAGACGCAGACGCGCGCGTCTCATGTTTTTATTGTTGTTTTGATTTTCGAGTTTTTTTAAGACGTATTTATGGACGACTGTATAATCTGGCGAGACGAGGAAGGGGGCGGTTGGGAAGGGGAAGAGGGCATGGGGAGGGTAGGGGAGGGGTAGAGGGTAGGGGAAGGGAAGGGGAGGGGAGGGGGGGGGGAGGGGAAGGGGGAGGAGGGGAGGGGGAGGGGAAGGGGGAGGGGGAGGGGAAGGGGGGGAAGGGAAGGGGAGGGAAGGGGGAGGGGTGAGGGAAGGGGAAAGGAGAGAAGGGGAAAGGGAAGGGAAGAGGGAGGGAAGGGGAAAGGGGAAGGGTAAGAGGAGGGGTTAGGGGTTAGGAGGGAGGGAGGGGGGTAGGAGAAGGGAAGAGCCAACTTTATAAGCCTAAGACTCTCGATTCTGGAAAGTCACAATAGGTTTCCTTTGGGGGTAGGGGTGTAAGTGGGAGGGGGTGGAATGGCAGGGGAGAGACTAGAAGGGGGAAATCACAATCCGTTTCCTTTTACGACCCAAAAAAATATCACCGCATAATTTAGGGTTTTTTTTTTGTAGGCCCAACTGGTGCACCGAAGTAAAAAACGAATATGAAATAAAAAAATAAAAAAAGATAAACGACATAAAAAAGAAATGGGGAAAATGGGCCTGGATCTGTTCCTAATGCCAAGGTCATCATAAAAAAAGTAAGTCATATTTCTTTTTTTATATGATTTTCGTAAGTTTGAATAGAGGACATTAAAATCGACTTCTTCTAAGAAACGCTATGAAGTGACTACACTCGACAAAGGGTCTTCTTCTTCTTCTCTCTCTCTCTCTCTCTCTCTCTCTCTCTCTCTCTCTCTCTCTCTCTCTATACTATGTGTTCTAAGTTTATATTATGAGCATTGAAAGGATGAATTGTTTTTATATTTACGCGAGATAAATGTAATGGATATACGCATGTGTGTAAGTAAACGTAAAGTAAAGTAAATGCTCGCACACACTCATCTATCTATCTATCATCTATCTATCCATCTATCTATCTATCTATCTATATATATATATATATATATATATATATATATATATATATATATATATATATATATATATATATATATATATATATATATCCCATTAGTCACGTTGTCATTCACTTCACTACTTTTCTAATAACAAGTCTTAAACTGACTGAGAATTTATCGTTACCAGTCCTTTCAATAGAAAGAAATCTGGTTGACAGAGAGAGAGAGAGAGAGAGAGAGAGAGAGAGAGAGAGAGAGAGAGAGAGAGAGAATATCTTTTACACCAGTTTACCTCGTCGAGGCCTCCCCGTTGTGATGGCATATACCTCGACAGAGCAATGAACACGGGTCGTTCAGCTACCACCAAGCTACGAGGCCACACACACACACACACACAGAGAGAGAGAGAGAGAGAGAGAGAGAGAGAGAGAGAGAGAGAGAGAGAGAGATAATTAACGGAAATCTCCCATTTTCTTCCAAGACCAGAAGCCGCCCAATTAGGAAGTTCATTATAGAGCCTTTCGACGAGTCCCATATGCCGTATAATGTTGGCAACATCCTCGTACTTGCATGCGAAATGACCACAGAGAGAGAGAGAGAGAGAGAGAGAGAGAGAGAGAGAGAGAGAGAGAGAGAGAGAGAGAGAGAGAGAGAGAGAGAGAGAGAAAGCCTGAATATATGAGAACTTACAATAGGCTTATGTCATGTAACACTAAAAGTTGCCACTGAACTTTTCAACAAACGTTAATATTCTCACCGTTCCCGCATGCGAAATGACCACACACACACACAGAGAGAGAGAGAGAGAGAGAGAGAGAGAGAGAGAGAGAGAGAGAAAGGGCAAGCCTGAATATATGAGACCTTACACTAGGCTTATGTCATGTAACAATAAAGGTTGCCTCGAACTTTTCAACAATCATTAAGTTTCTCACTTTACTCGCATGCGAAATGACCACACACAAACACACACACAAACACACACACACACACAGAGCGTGGATATATAAGAACTTACTCTAGGCTTATGTCATGTAACACTAAAAGTTACCACTGAATTTTTCAACCAACGTTAAGTTCCCACCGTAATTGCATTCGAAATGACCACAGAGAGAGAGAGAGAGAGAGAACTTAGCCTACGCCTATGCCGCGTACCAATAAAACTTAGATAACTTTTCAACAAACATCAAGTTTCAGGTGCGAAAAGCAGTGGGTTACAATGAGGCCAGAAAGCCAACTGGGAGAGAAGAAGCAAGATATAATTATTGTAGAGGTAAATATAGTAATTAAAAGACATAATAAAATTTTGACTCTTAAACAATTTAACGAAAATGAAAAAATAAATAAATAAATGTTCAACTGAGCTAGCGTATTTAAATAAAAATACATTAATAGTTTAAGAAATACCTGAAAAATACTATGCTTCTCGTAAAATTATATTTTTAAAATACAAAGTTTATTTGTAATACCTCTGATACATTGTTTAGTATAAACAAGCAATCACACGCGCACGCACACAAACACACAAACACACACACAAACATACACACAAGTGAGATAATTTTACAAAATCCATCTAAATATACTGCCGAAAAATGAGTTAATTACTTCATGGTCTATCACATTATGAAAAGCACATTATTAGCATAAGAAATAAATAAAAAAAACTTAACGGCAAAAAGTAAATAGACTAAAACAAAATAACTTGAATATATAGGCCTAGTTTGCCCTGGAGTCTACACATATCATTGCACCCCAACGCACACCTAAGATACGACACTGCTTTGTTGCTCCAAGTTAATCCTTCTGCCTTATCTGGGGGCGATTCCTGAAGTTGCTTGCCTTGGATAGCGCTGCCAAAGTCCTCCTGATCCTGAAAATCCTTGAGAGAGAGAGAGAGAGAGAGAGAGAGAGAGAGAGAGATTACGGGAAGGGCAGAAGATATGGAAAGGAGGCGACGTGAGAAGTCTTAGAGGGGTGAGGAAAAGGAAGAACGAAGGAGAAGTGAAAAGGGAAAAGGCAAAGATTGTTGGGGAAAGAATAAGAAGAAGAAGAAGAAGAGTGAGAGAGAAAAAAAAGGGTGGGGGGGGGGCGGATGGAGGTGTTGGGGTTGAGGGGGGAGAGGGTAGAGGAGGAGGAGAAGGGGGAAATTCTTGAGGATATTGACCACATATTTACGCAGCTCTGTGGTTCAGGACGCAGTGAGTGTCCAGATTATCTTTATACGAAGGCCGATGGAACAGGAAACCAATGCTTTTATGTAGCCCAGGCCCGAAACAAGAAGGGGTTAAAGTTTGGAAAGACAAGGAAAGTGATATAAATGGCTCTTTAATGTGGGAAGGCTATAGAAGACAATAGTTTTCAAAGAGAATTATCACTTAAGGGTACATTTGAGTCTAAACTAGCTAGGTCTATAATCCAGTCGGAAGATTACACAAAAAATTATTGTTATATGTCGTTTATTCTTACCTGCCAACTGAGAACAGGGTAGTAATAAATTAAATCACCCCATAAAACTAAACAAAAAATCTGAGAGAGAGAGAGAGAGAGAGAGAGAGAGAGAGAGAGAGAGAGAGAGAGAGGGGAGAGAGAGGTAATCACACCCGGAGCCAGATGGTGGTGCCAAAAAGGAACCTCCCAAAAGAGGAACCACGTCATCCAGCACTGCCTCTTTAGGCCTACACGCCACCGGCACAGGCACACAGGCATCACGAGCTTACACCATCATCAACCGATCATGTACCACAAACCATCTCCTCGTTCTCACAACACAAGCAACGGTAGGCCTATCAGCAACCTCAACTTCCCCACGCAAGAGGCCAAAGTAAGCATTACCACAAAAAACAATAACCTCTCTTAGGCCTAGGCCCCAGTTCATTATACAACAGGAGAAAACGGTAATTGTGATCGAGTGGTTGGGTTAAATACCCTATCATTAATTCCCTCGGTTCCTGTACAGTGTCATGCGTTTGATGTTTATGTTTATAAAGATAAATGGATTCAGTTTTATTATTTGACCTCTCTCTCTCCTCTCTCTCTCTCTCTCTCTCTCTCTCTCTCTCTCTCTCTCTCTATATATATATATATATATATATATATATATATATATATATATATATATATATATATATAATGCCTTGAATTTAGTTATAACTGCAAGGAATTTGTAGTATTTTCCTTTCCAGAATGGCACTCCCAAGAGGATTAGTCTAATACGATTTCAAACACAACAGATTACAATAACCATGAGGTTATCTATAGCAGGGAATGTCACCTACAGGAGAAGGAAGCGTTTTAAACAATTCCTCTGAAAGGGAAGTCTTCTACGAGTCACAAAATCCTCTACAGTGAATTTCTCTTAAAGGGTATGTGCTACGCCACAAAAGGATCGTGACGGCCACCTCCTTAGTCCTAAAAAGAAATCAACATTATCAACTAAACCTAAGGCTACGCTCTTCAAAAAGGCTGCTATCTACCTCGCCGAGGTAATCTCTAGCCCCTCTATTCCCCAAGTCCAGGAGTGGGGGGGGGGGAACCGATCTACATGTAATCTACATAAACATCAGCGCCTTTCGATGCCAATACGATTTGTAGCACATTCTCCAAAACCTTATTTACGATAGCAATAACAGCCGCACCAATTTCTTCGAAAGCTTATTTACGATAGCAGGAAAGCCTTTCGGCATCATTGTCAGCTTATTGACGATAGCCGTAGGGCCTTGGCAGCTTATTCGGAAGCTTATTTACGATAGGCGTTATGGCATCTAGCTGCTACTTCCGAGGGCAATGGGGACTCTAGTTAGACCTACAAACTTCCTTCTGCTTAGGTAGGAGCTACAGAGGGCCGGGTTGAATGTCGATGTATTTCGGGGGGTAGGGGGGGCAAGAGATGGTTGGGGGTGGGTTAAGAAGGCAGGGAGGGCCGACAAAAACGGAAGAGAGAGAGAGAGAGAGAGAGAGAGAGAGAGAGAGAGAGGAAAGGCTTCAAGGGAGAATGTATAGGTAGGGCCTAAGGGAGGAACCGATGGGTCTAGGAATAATGGGGGTGGGGGGATGATGAACACATGGCAAGCGGCCAGACTAATGTAGGGGGGAATCGTGATGGAGTAGGGGAATAGGCATGGGAGAGGCTAGGGCTACAGGGGCGTAAATCGATGGCCGAATACACTTGGCACCGCTCTGTAGGCCTACGAAGTAGCTACAAGGGCGAAGTGGGAAGTTCAAGTTCAAGGTTCTCGTAGAAAACGGAATAATTTTCAAGTACGACTAACGCTTCCTCCGTGGGACTCACCCTCAGGAATTTAACGGCGGTCACAAGTACAGGGGATCGGTAATCCTTTAAAGAAAAGAAAGTATACATACACCATAACGGTCACACATCAACACGGGATCGTACTACACTGCAGGGAGGAGAAAACACCTTTCAGAAAACGCGCAAATCACACAATTAGACAATCGACTTATAGGCCTACAGTTTGCTACACACAAATCGAATGATATCCTACAAATTTAGTGAAAACTTACAAACGTAAAATAATAATAATAATAATAATAATAATAATAATAATAATAACAATAATAACAACCTCACACGGCTTCTGTTTATCACGGGACAGAGAGGCAGAGAAGACGGAAAACCAGGGCGGCGACGGCCGTGCGAGGCTAAGACTAATAAATCAACTCTCTCTCTCTCTCTCTCTCTCTCTCTCTCTCTCTCTCTCTCTCTCTCTCCTTTGTTCCCCGACGCTCCCAGTACGCAAGGCACCCTTTCCTATCACTGTCACGGCTTTGCAATACGATCCTGTTTTAGGGTGTCGCTAGGAAACAGGGTCCTGTGACAGCTGATTACGGATGCACTCAATTGTCACTCTGCGATTCTATTTGTCATAACCATTTCGTTTTCGTTTATATTTTGCTATATTTCTCAACGATCGCTTTTCCCTTCATATCACAGATGCGCATGCGAGCATAAATAAGTCTATCACTCCCACGGGAAAATTTAAAAGTACCCAAAGCCCGGTATATGGGTCTACAATTCGTAAGCTTGAGAAATGTACCCAGCTTCTGGGTGTAGTACGAACCGCGTTTCACGGGAGGAAGAAACGGGTTTATTACGTCATGTTTTTCATATTTAACTCCGCTTGGGGGAAAGTTCATTATAATACAAAGAGGAAAATTATTAATATATGTTCATATATAGTACTAATTTTCATATACACATAAACAAAACAACAGAGTATACCACATCAGTACAAAGTGAGAAAGATCTGGTAACGAGAGAATAACGGTCACTCTAGTGACGCAATATCTCTGCTCAGAGAGAGAGAGAGAGAGAGAGAGAGAGAGAGAGAGAGAGAGAGAGGGGGGGGACAGATTACGTACCATCGACTTCTATGTTGTGTCACCAGAGTACGAAACTATATTCGCGTGGAGAGAGAGAGAGAGAGAGAGAGAGAGAGAGAGAGAGAGAGAGAGAATCTATTCATATCTGGCAGAAGACGAATCCTTTAATTGCTAACAAATGTTGCCAGGGTAATCAAATACCTCATATGCTTCACGCCGCGGCAAAAAATGAAGATTATAAACTTCCGCGTGGCGGCGGCCATTGCCAGCCAGCCTCTGTTGGATATTTTAGTCAACTGTTTCTCCTCCCCCTCTTCCATTCCCCCTCCCCCGTTCACCCCCCCCCTCCCCCTCCCACAGGACTCCCTTCTCCCCAGCCCCCCCAACACACCAAATAGTAGTTGTCACTTTCTACTCTATTTTATTATTTATTTTTTACTGCCTTTATTTATCTCTCTCTCTCTCTCTCTCTCTCTCTTTCTCTCTCTCTTACACATACGCACAAACTCACAGCAGTTTGTCTCTCTCTCTCTCTCTCTCTCTCTCTCTCTCTCTCTCTTACACATACGCACAAACTCACAGCAGTTTCATCTCTCTCTCTCTCTCTTCTCTCTCTCTCTCTCTCTTACACACACAAACACCCACACGCAGCAGATATTTGTTTCAGCCGTTAGTTGATCTCTCTCTCTCTCTCTCTCTCTCTCTCTCTCTCTCTCTATTACACACACATATACACACTACAGCAGCTAATTTCTTCAGCCATTTGTAGATCTCTCTCTCTCTCTCTCTCTCCCTCCTCCTTAGCCCCAGGGGGGAAAGGGGGGGGGGACTAAGCCACCGAAACGCCAAACCGGAAGCGGGCCAGACTGGCCCACAGTGACTGGCAGTCAGTCACTGGTCCATGGATACGAGGAAAAGCAAATGCCGCTTAATGCCATGCATTAAACTCTCCACGCACACATGCATGCGCCGTCACAACATAATTTCCCTCTCTGTGAATCATGCAGAGAGAGAGAGAGAGAGAGAGAGAGAGAGAGATTGTATTCGTGTTGCTTCAGTTATGCCAATTTACACTTGTGTAATTTATTCATGCAATATATATATATATATATATATATATATATATATATATATATATATATATATATATATATTAAAAGGTAGCCAATCACAGAATGGTTTCCAAAAGATTAACCGAAAACCGTTCACTCATTCTCGAGGTATTTGAATCAACACTAGCTCCCTACGCTCTTAATTTCATTGACAAAAGTAATGATGAACAAAAATAAACAACAACAACAACAATATCAAAGCCAATACAACAACGCCAGAGAAACAACTATTTCATCTGAATACCGAATAACCCATGTACTATACCCTTAGTAAAGAAACTGTTTCATCCTACTTTCACCCCTCTCCTTCCCCCTCCCCCCTTTCACCACTCCCTCTCTTCCTGCCCCTACTTAAGACATTTTTTCCCCTCCTTTCTTTCCATCCACTCTACTTCCTTCTACTCTTCCCCCATCTCTGTACAGCCTCCCATCTTTCTACTGAGGCCCATCGCCTTAGTTGACAAGTCCCATCCAATACAGACATAAGACATAACTGTCATCTTCTTTTACTTGGCTCTTGGCCCAGGGGGGGGCTTTCGCGTTTTCGTCATTAGGAGAGAGAGAGAGAGAGAGAGAGAGTGTCTGGGTCTCTTTCTCTCTCACTCTCTCCTCACTACGATTTTAGGTTCCTGACTCAATCATTCTCTTTCTCTCTTTCTCTTTACTCAATTTTTATATTCCCTCCCTCGTTATCTACCAGTTTTGGTCTCTCTCTCTCTCTCTCTCTCTCTCTCTCTCTCTCTCTCTCTCTCTCTCTCTCTCTCTCTTTTACATTTCTAGATTTTTCTCTTTCTGTACCATTACAATTTTATGTGTTTCACTCAATCATTCTCTCTCTTTACTCCACTTTTAGACTCTCTCTCTCTCTCTCTCTCTCTCTCTCTCTCTCTCTCTCTCTTTTACATTTCTAGTTTTCTCTTTCTGTACCATTACAATTTTGTGTGTTTCACTCAGTCATTCTCTCTCTTTACTCCACTTTTAGATTCTCTCCCTCTCTCTCTCTCTCTCTCTCTCTCTCTCTCTCTCTCTCTCTCTCTCTCTTACATTTCTAAATTTTCTCTTTCTGTATCATTACAATTTTAGGTAATTCACTCAATCATTCTCTGTCTTTACTCCACCTTTAGACTCTCTCTCTCTCTCTCTCTCTCTCTCTCTCTCTCTCTCTCTCTCTCTCTCTCTCTCTCTCCCCCACCATCGTTAGATCCTAACCTGTCCCTATAACGAAATTTATGATGACGTCAATTTATTACAGCTTCGCCATCCATTGTTTTAACAATCTCATTTGTCATTCTTACACTTTATATATTTACATTCCTCTTCCTTATGAAAGCAATAAAGTTTCATAAATGATTTCTCTACTCTTAATATACAGAGGGAATTTATGAAGGCGTAAAGCATCAATTTATGATGCATGTGCTTGTTTATGATTTGTGGATAAAAGCTTTATGTCTTTGAGGAACTGAAATAAAGGATATTATTATTATTATTATTATTATTATTATTATTATTATTATTATTATTATTATTATTATTATTATTATTTTTATTAATTGGAAAAGAGTTTGTTTTCTTGTCTGGTAATCATTTTAATTTAAGTTTACATTTGTGTTTGTTTATTTGTTACTTAGCTTAATTTTTCTTACAAATTTTATAACCTGACACTAGATTGATGGAGGCTCACAGAAGCTGAGTTCATTTCCATCTAACGCCAAGCTTTCGAACTTTTCCCCCCACTTCCGTGTTCCCAGGAATCCCACGATCTTCCCTCTTCTGATTGGTTAGTCAGTGGTTCCATTCGATGTGAGGTCCCAATTCTTGCAATCGTATTAAAAAAATATAGACTATCCCCATCACTATCAGGCTGTGTAACCATCCGCTGGCACTACATCCCATTCCACTCTCTTTCCAGTATCCCCTTCCATCATTCCTACCACCATTTTTAACAGTAGGGTCCCATTCCGAGATTCCAGAGGCTGATAATCATCGCCTATTCCAGATTCCAAACGGGGACTCCATCTTGATTTTGGTTTGTAGTTCTCTAGTCACGTGACATATTCCTTCTTGGGTGAATGAGTGAATGGATGAATGAGTGAATGAATGGATGAATGAATGAGTGAGTGAATGAAATGGATGAATGAATGAATGGCGCGCAGGCCTAAGGCGTATACGTACCTATGAAGTCAGGTAGGCCTTGTTGCCATGGACTATTTCGCTTCATTTTATCTGAAAGGCAAATCAGGGCAGGTAAACTCTTCGGGGAGGGGGTGGAGTTGGTTGGTTAAAGACTGACCCCGGTTTCCGTTGGTTGGTTAAAAACCGACCCTGGTTTCTATTGGTTAAAACTGACCCCGCTTTCTGTTGGTTGGTTAAAAACCAACACCAGTTTCTGTCAGCTGGTTAAAAACCGACCCTAGTTTCTGTCGGTTGGTTAAAAACCGACCCTGGTTTCTGTTGGTTAAAACTGACTTCGTTTTCTGTCCTGTCGGCTGGTTAAAAACCGACCGCGGTTTCTGATGGTTAAAACCGACTTCGTTTTCTGTCCTGTCGGCTGGTTAAAAACCGACCGCGGGTTCTGATGGTTAAAAACCGACCCCGGTTTCTGTTGGTTGGTTAAAAACTGACCCCAATTTCTCTCGGTTGGTTAAATACCGACCCCGATTTCTGTCGGTTGGTTAAACCCACCAGTTTCTGTCAGTTGGTTAAAAACCGACCCCAATTTCTGTCAGTTGGTTAAAAACCGACCCCAATTTCTGTCGGTTGGTTAAAAACCGACCCCAGTTTCTGTCGGTAGGTTAAAAACCGGAGGTCAACACCAAGCGCCTTACTACAATGCCCTCTGCTGGCTATGGCCGACTTAACGTAAATACTACCCAACCACCCATCTTCCTACCTCTCTCTCGCTCTCACGCCTTTCTCCTCCTCCTCCCCCTCCCCTTCCTCCCCCTCCCCCTCCTCCCTTTCACCGCTGTTCACAGCTGGGGACACACATGCTTTCCTACTTGGGCACACAGGTGTGCAGGCTGATATTCTGGGCCGAGGGGAACACACTACAAATGTATGCTAGAGAGCCGAACACCTGCGAGCCGGATGGCGCCATTTCGCAATCTATAAAATTCGTGTTTGTGTGTTTGTGTGTTTAATGTGTGTGTGTATGTGTGAGTTTTGGCAGTGCCAGGCGCCATCTTTGAAGGTGGGATACGCCTGCCTGTCTGTGACGGTGGTAGAGAGAGAGAGAGAGAGAGAGAGAGAGAGAGAGAGAGAGAGAGAGAGAGAGAGAGAGAGAGAGAGAGAATGCGTAGATGATAATGGATGTTCCGTTGACTGCTGTGGAACGTTGCAGAGAGAGAGAGAGAGAGAGAGAGAGAGAGAGAGAGAGAGAGAGAATGCGTGCATGATAATGGATGTTCTATTGAGAAGAGAAAAGAGATGATAATGGATGTTCCGTTGACTGCTGTGGAACGTAGCAGAGAGAGAGAGAGAGAGAGAGAGAGAGAGAGAGAGAGAGAGAGAGAGAGAGAGGAATGCGTGCATGATAATGGATGTTCTATTGACTGCCGTGGAACGTAGCAGAGAGAGAGAGAGAGAGAGAGAGAGAGAGAGAGAGAGAGAGCTCACTGAAACTAATATTGGTTTGTTTGATTTAAACGCCGGACAAATAATAGTCTGTTTCACAGAAACGTGTGACAAATAACGGTCTTTTGCATGAGAAACATGGAAAAATAATTATCAGTTTCACTGAAACGTTGGACAAACAACGGTATATTTCATTACAACATAGGTCAAATAATGATCTGTTTCACTGAAACGTTGGACAAATAATGGTCTGCTTCAAGGAAACGTGAAACTAATGATGGCCTGTTTCACTGAAACGTGGGACGAATAATGGCCTATTCAACTGCAAAGTCAAACAAAATATAGTTTCACTGAACCATGAACAACAAGCTAGTTTTATTATAACGTAAACGATGTGGCTGTTTCATTGAAACGCGTAAAAGATTTGTTTCTCTAAAATCAAGTTTGGTAACAGATGAAGCAATGAAAATCAATTTGTTTCTTTGAATCGTGAAACTAAAGATCATTTCGAAATAAATCTGTTTCACTGAAACACCTTACAAACTAGTCTGATTCACAGGTGCGAAACAAATACAAAAATGCTTGATTGAAGCATTACAAAAGCATTCAACTGAACTAAAACGGTTTTAACAATTACAGCTGAACCGATCTGGCACGTATATCCACCCATTTCTCTCTCTCTCTCTCTCTCTCTCTCTCTCTCTCTCTCTCTCTCTCTCTCTCTCTCCATAACCCGGACGTTCAGTCTTATCGGTCACAATAATGTGTTGCTAACATAATTCTACGATAAGGCGAAAGAAAAGATATTAATAATAATAATAATAATAATAATAATAATAATAATAATAATAATAATAATAATAATAATAATAATAATGGTTTCCTCTGCTCTTACTATCACCATTATTTTTTCCATTACTATCTTGAATTAATAATAATAATAATAATAATAATAATTTAATAATAATAATAATAATAATAATAATGGTATATTTTCCATCTTTATCACCGTTACTTATTATCACGACTTTTGTTTCAGTAATAATAATAATAATAATAATAATAATAATAATAATAATAATAATAATAATAATAATAATAGTTACAATGATTTCCTCTGCTCCTATTATCACTATCATTTTTCCATTACTATCACGAATAATAATAATAATAATAATAATAATAATAATAATAATAATAATAATAATAATAATAATAATAAAGGCACACCTGGACCTCATACCTTAGCCCAGGTACACAAAAGTAGGTACAAAAATGTTCTGACTTTCTGTGTCGACTGAAAATTCGAGAATAATCGAACATGTTCCGTATCTGTATTTTAGTGACGTCTGCTGTAATACGATCATTTCATGTAAGTGATCATCACCCCTCCGTTATCGTTCTGCTTTCTTTTCTCTTCGTTTATTTTGATTTTTGTATAATTTCTTGTTTTTTGCAAACAGTTTTTAGCATCTGAAGAATATTTAAGTCCTTTGCTAAATTTGGAAAATACAATTTTAAAATGTTTTTTTTTATCTTATATTTGTGCATCCTTTGCTGTGCAAAGTTTGTTAGAATCTCGAATTGCTATTTTGGCCTCTTCTATAATAAATGGCCTCCAATAGGCCTACTGTACCTTAAATTTCCACTCAAACTCGGAAAAGTTCTTAAAGAGGCCCATTATAACTTTAATTTTTTAATTATTTTTTTTTTGAACCGCTTATGAAAATGAGTATGCCTAAGGCCACCTGATATTTCCAATGAGGGCTTTCATAAACTGAAGACCAGTAGGCCTGTGAAAACTCAATTTCCTTTTTAATTAGTCTAAAAAACAGGCCTATGGCACCTATCTCTTCTTTCAAAATGTTTACAAAAAGCGGTGTCAGTAGGCCTGTGAAAACTTCAACGCTGACATTGGATGGTTTTACTCTTACGGGAAAAAACATAGATAACTTTTGCTTTTTTGAGAGAGAGAGAGAGAGAGAGAGAGAGAGAGAGAGAGAGAGAGAGAGAGAGAGAGATTGCTTAGATCATAAGTTAACAGTCAGACTAGACACAAGATTAGTGGCATCATTAAAATTTGTAAGAGAGAGAGAGAGAGAGAGAGAGAGAGAGAGAGAGAGAGAGAGAGAGAGAGAGAGAGAGAGAGAGAGAAGAACCTAAATGACTTTCTGATTAAATAACGCAAAAAAAATGGAAAGAAATCAGTCATGTTTCATTTCTCCTTTAGTGATAAGACGACGGAAATTCCACATCACAGAAACCAAGAATAATAAGAATGGAAAAGACAATAAGAATAAAGAATAAAGAACACGAAGCAATCTTCAAAGAAGTCCATATTCTTTCTGCAAAGGGGTTCCACCCCACCTACAATCCGTCTATTGCAATCTCCAAAAACAAAACGATTGTGGTGGGGAGGGGAGGGGAGAGGAGGGGGTTGGAAAGGGAATTCGGCCGTCCCATATATCACGGGAGAAGTCGAGCCAAGTCTGACCCCGGAGAGAAGAAGAAGAAGAAGATTCGCTATCTTTCCGGGCCAATTCGCTATCTCGCCGAAGCAATTCGCTATCTTTCCCTACTCCCCTCCCATCTCCCACCACTCCCGCCGCCCCGTAGGGGAAAAACCCCCGTCTCCAGAGTGAAATGGTGGTATCACCCTACCTCTTCTCCGTCCCTTCCTTTTCTCATTCTATTTCTTCTTCTTCTTCTTCTTATTCTTCTGACCCGTGCAGCATCCAATCACCGATGGGCGTCTCATTCTTCGTGGGCCGTCACGGGATAGATGCAACAGACGAAGCTTTGTCAGCGTCCCTGCGTCATCATATTTCACGGAGAGATGGAGGAGGTCAGGTCGAACGGTCAAACTTCGACATTTCATCTCATTTCGCTAAAAACAAACAAACAAACAAACACACACACAGACGCAAACAGACAAACAAACTGCTGTCCAGGTCACCATCATTTCAATAATAATAATAATAATAATAATAATAATAATAATAATAATAATTTTTTAAGGGATCGCAGAAATAGGGTCACTGACACCTCTACTAAATAACCTTGATTTCTGGATACAACGACTATTACGTGTGGATTACTAAATATGCCTCGCACGTAAAGTACACACATGCTCTCTCTCTCTCTCTCTCTCTCTCTCTCTCTCTCTCTCTCTCTCTCTCTCTCTCTCTCTCTCTCGCATATTTTGCTAATACTATTCTTTTTGCGTCTCATTTGGCTGTCTAGTTAAGATCTAAGCAGTAATATTTACTCTCTCTCTCTCTCTCTCTCTCTCTCTCTCTCTCTCTCTCTTTATATATATATATATATATATATATATATATATATATATATATATATATATATATGTATATATATATAATATATATATAGTATATAAAGAGAGAGAGAGAGAGAGAGAGAGAGAAGAGAGAGAGAGAGAGAGAGAGAGAATAATAAATAAATAGGTATCTCTACCTTTGTACATTTGTTTCACTGCTGCTCACAGAAATATCCACAAAACATACTAATAAATAAAAAAAAAAGAAAAACAACATATCCACCAACGCAACCACAAAAAAACAACACCACCGAACAACAACAACAACAATGCCATAAACAACAACGCTAAAAAACAACCCTACATTGTTTGCATATTCATCAGTTCTGATGAATAAATTAGCAGAACGTTGAGCTTGGTGTAGATTCGGGTGCATCTGCTTTAAGCCTGCCGATGAATTTTTAGTTCCGAAAGTACTGAATTTTTTAAATTTTTGAATTTTTAAAATTTCTTATTTTTTATTTTTGAATTTTTGAAAAAAAATGTTTTTAAATCACGATTTTATAAATCTAATGACCCGACGAGTTTACCTTTTTATTTTTTAATTTTTAAAATTTTTCAATTCACGATTTTTTAAACCCAATGACACGAAGAGTTTATGTTTATTTTTTATTTTTTTAAATTTTTAAATCACGATTTTATAAATTTAATGACCCGACGATTTTACGTGTTTATTTTTAAATTTTTAAAATTTTTCAATTCCACGATTTTTTAAACCTAATGACACGACGAGTT